>NW_010402046.1:17304-52124 GCF_000710305.1 Buceros rhinoceros silvestris
GGGGGGCAAGAAAGCGGGAGGCAGCTACAGCCAACAAAAAAGTAAGAACATGCATAAGCATATCTATGGCAAAAATTAGATTCTTTACTATTCTGGGGAAAAAATTACATACTCTGCTGTGAAAGCCAAAGAGGGGATGGAGAGAAGAATCTGGACAAACCAATTCTCCGAGTTGGTACAGACTATCGGTTACAGACCTCAGCACTCTTGAGTTTCAGTCCCAGTTTCTACGGTTTCGTATTAGAGAAGGTCCTAGCTGCCATCATCCAACTACACCTTTTAAGAGTTCCGTTCTTTGGCACAGTTCAATTTTAGGCTAAAACCAAAAAAATATTACAGCCTGTCTCAGTGATGTAAGCTTTCCTTTCTCCCAGAAATGACATTTCAAAACACTAGCCTGAGAAGAACCTTTCCGTACTAAAATGACAACATCTGCTCTCTAAGCATTGCTCAAGTAACTGCTCTCAAGATTTCACAGAAACTATCGACATAAAGAGCGTCAGAAAAGCCTGTGAATCCGCAGATCCCCTGGAATCTATCTGCACTACCCTGTGGTCAAGAGCTCAAAACACTGACGACTTCATCACCTCCTTGCACCAAAGACAAAACATTTCCGCCCATCTTGTACACCCATCCGCCACTTCACCTGTGGGTCTCTGGATGGCTTCCCCCATTTAATTTCAGGCTGGTACAGTCACACAGCGGAAGAGACGCGCTCGAGTTCTTACACACATTAAACATGGGCTACTCACTGCCGCAGCGCCCGCGTGACAGTCGCCCTTAGACAAGCTCGTGTAACACACGTCCCGTATTTACAGGTCATGAACCCGGTCGCTTCAAAGCACAATTCCAGCCGTTCTAGACACGCACAGTACTATGCCGATTTGGTAATACAGGGACACAATTTAATGATTTTCTTTGCATTTGTTTTTACAAGATTCAGATGCCAAAACCAAAACAAAACATTAAATTACCTGATTTAAAAAAGAAAATCACATACGTTTACAACATCAAAAGAATAAGACGAAATATAAACCTTTGCTACTTACAATGGATCTATACAGATTAACCAAATCACAAATCTGTCACAATATAAACGTTTAATTGTTACAGTGAATAAGAACATACAGAAAATGAATTTTTTTTATAAAATCTTCCTTTGCTTTTTTATTTTAAACTTGCCATTAACTAAATTAGCTATGCAGGACTTGTGGGGTACATGACTAAGAAGGCACCAACAGTACAAAGCAAAGACAAAGCAGTTTGAGTATTTCCAGAGTGCTCTACACTGATACAACACGAGAAAAGGCAACAATAGTAAGTAAACCAGCTGCAACCTTTAGGAACTTGTTCTAGATTTACAAAGGTAGCCCAGCTTCTACATTTCCTCCAAGGTTTCACTTAGTCTGATCACAGCACACGCTACAAAAACCACTGTAAGCTTCACTTTACTAATGTGCACTTTTCACTAATTTAGTGTCTTGATTTCAGTTGTTAACTAAACCATTTTGAACCACAAATGTATTTAAAACTTAGTAAAAGGATTGTTTGGACTTTTTTGTTTAAACCACTGCATTTACAAAAATATTTCCCCTAAAATCTGGGATCGCTTGAAGACATTGCTGTACAAATATAAAAGTACTACGCAAGGGACCAAATTCATGACTGTATGGTGTGTACGTACAGACCTATATTTATACCATATCACTGTGCTGTAACAACACAATAAATTTAGCAAGAACCAAGGACTATATAAACTACACTAACATAAGCAAATATATATTAATAAAGTTTAAATCTATAGTACAGTTGCTCAGCAAACAACTTCGACATGGTATAAATATATCGTAGCATATTACAGTGGGCAGCAACAACAGGGTTGGTTTTTTCTCATCCCGTAAGGAAAACCGTGCTCAGCTCCTCGGGTTTCATCTGGCCACTGCCGAGTTACACCACCACTGCTACTCCCGACAGCTCCGCGTGCCCCGCACCGCTCACCGTGCAGTGCGCTGTACACTTCAGGGTTGATGAACGTGTGATACTGATGAGGAGGAGTCTGGCGACAGTCAGGACAGCAGAGTAAGATGCTTGTATTTGCCAAAGCATCCATGAGGATTTTATTTTGCATATTTTTGTTCAGCTGTAAAGTTGGAATGTTTTTGACAGCGGACTGTTTACATTCCTTATTCCCAAAACATCTTTACCATGAAATACACGTGTTACTTTGATTAAGAGTTGCTGTTCTCCGCTCTAAAATATAAAAACTACATAGAGGAAAAAAAATATCCATGTTAAATGATAAAACAACTGACCTAACAGTGGTGTTACAGGCACCTTCTTTTAAACTACTTTCAAAATCTGCCCAAAAAAACCCAAAACAAACCTCCTGCTTCTGCACCTGACACATCAACAAATACAACCCAACGGTGTTTTCTGAATTCAGTAAAAGGCTGGTAAACGCGGCTGCTGATACTGAGGGATGCCACTTGGATTCAGCAAGATTAGCTAAGGAAGAAAGCCCGAAAGCACCAGACGTTGAGTAAAGCAAACCTTCGGCTTCTCAGCTGGAGAGACAGAATGCAAGGGTAAGTCCACACCTCCCCCAAAATCCAAAATTAATGAAAATATTAAAAAAGCCATTTTGGGAAAGCCATTGGGAAAGAGAAAGGTGGAGTCAGATGCCACAGTTCTTCACAATAAATTAAAACTGAGGCGTTACAAACTCATGTCAGTAACAGTCATCTTTCCAACCATGACAAAATGATTCCTGTCGTTGATGATGATCATCGTACAAGTAGCAGAGATTCTAGAAATATTTGAACTTTTCAAAACCGAGAGAAAAGCATTTTGGTAAAGATGCGTAGAAACGTCAAGAGAGATTTCTACACTAGCATCAACAGTCGAGTGCGTGTTTCCATAGGAATGTTGGTAGCCTAGGTTCCAGACCACAATTCCACCATCCCTCGTGCGGCATCCTGACAATGCTCCTAACGTGTTCCCCGCAGTGGACGCTTCTGTACCACGAGAACCTCCTGATAGAAAATGCCCTGTCGTGGTGAACTCTTGCTTACTAAAAATCCGCTCTGGCAGGCTAACACTTAAACCATTGGAAAAAGAGAATTTTGAAATGGAATCTTGTAAGCACCCTTGTCTGCTGAAGTCTAAGTTTCGATTTCTTTGAAGAGCAGACGAAATGGCGTGAGGAAGCCTGGAGTTGTTAACCAGCGAGCATCCCTACGTACTACAGCAGCAACTAACCTGATTTCCATTCCAACGCATTACCCAAGAGGAAACCAAAAACTAATTCTTAATGTTAATGTGAAGATATAAGATTTAAATTTATTTCCAGGAATTACAAGTGCATTTTGTTCATATTAGCAAGCAGTCTTTATACAATCCATTCTTCACTGCTGCCAAAATAAAATGAGAAAAAGACAGCAGAGATATGAAAAGCTAAAAATAGAACTATTTTTCCTAAATTATTTGTTGAATAGCATTTCAGTTGAACACAACTCAGAGGTAACAATAGATTATTTTTTTCTCAATCATAGGCATGTGGCACTTAGACAATCATCTTTGCACAGAAAGCTTTAACAGTCATGCGAGGGCACAGTAATTATTTTAAACAAGGCAAATTTCTCACCACAGAGAGCAGTGGGGAAAGAAAAGGAGGCACTGCACTGGAACATAACACCTAGTAAACTCCACATTATACAATTTCAGTAACAAATACTTGAAAAGATCATTAAAAGGTATACAATTTAAAATGTTATTTAGTGCTAGCTTTGTTTGGTTGTCCTAACTCAGCATTATCAGAAAAGTTTGATAGTACTTGACAACAGAACAGTACTTCATGTCACGAGCTCATGGAGGCTTGATTACAAATCACCATAGTGTAGGTTGCAAGAAATGGACTTGAGATGCCGACATGCTGTAGGAGCAAAAGTAAAACCAAACTTTCTCATTTAAAGATGCAGTGTTCCTCTCTGCAAGAATTCTGGATGTCAGTGATTCAAATGTGAAAACTATCAATCCATCCTCATTTGAAGCTTTTCATTGGTATGCAGGACGTAGACTGAGTTTATTAACATCGTATTTTGGTTTCTCGCTTGCCACCACATATGGATGCCTTCCAGAGAGAAGAGCATTCACCATTAGGTCATCGTGCCACTATGGTCTCTGATAATCTTCCACCGCACGGTGAGTAAGTACAAGCTGGCGAGCTGCCATCGTTCTCTTTGCACATGTCTCATAAGCACTACTACGTGGTATGAACTTTGGAAGTACTACGCCTCCAACACGGTTCAACTTTAAATGAACTCTTTTAGAAAAGGCAGGGAGAAAACGGCACAAATTTTGTCAATACCTGGGAAAAATGTTTCTTAGCTGAATTCAATTAAGTTGGGTTCCTGTGTGGTTCTTACGCTGTATGGAACACCTGTATGTACAGCACAGGACACCCAAACAAGTGCATAAGCAGGATTAACATGAACACGACTTATGCTGTCATCCCTAGCATAATGGTACAGGCTCCGCTGGATGCTAACCATTTCTATTTAAAAAAGGAAGTGCAAACAAAATCTGGGATGTCACTGACTTAAAGTGCCCTGAATAGTAGCTTTTCTAGAAAAAAAAAAGAAACGCCAGTGACTTCAGTAAAAGTCAGGAAAACATAGTTCATGGTGTAAACTTCTTAGAGGTTAATGAATGATCTTCTTGGATATGGATCCAGGAGTGAAAGGAACCACTGCATCTTTCAAACCAGAAAGCAAGCAGTTAAAACACGGCCAGCAGTAGGTGCACTGACAGTACAGTACTGCAACAGGTCAACAATGGGCATTACGCATAGGAGTGTCAATTACAATTCTTCAGGCTTAAGAGATTCATTGAAAGCATGAAAAGCCAAAACTACCAGGAAGTGCCCTCCTGAATGGCTCAAAGGAGTTAGTGGATAAGCTGAGAGAGGCCACGAGACATGACCAACAATAAAGAACTGGGAAGAGGAACAGCAACGTTTGAGCATGCCCAGTCCTTTAAGTCCTTGTCCTACAAAAAAGAGCAGAGACACATTTCAGTGAAGGAAGTTTTAACAGCACCTTTTAAATCAAGCACACTTTGCGGTTTCTATGCTTTAGGAACACTGTTTACCACAGACAGCAGAACCAATATGAGTTAGAAAAAAAAGAAGCCAGAGACAGTGAATATCGTTACATTTTAAGTTAAAATTTTAAATCGTCAAAAGATCAGGGAGATTAATTGTAACTGTGGTACATTATTTGGTTGACTGAATTATCTGTTATTCTCACATTGCTTCTCAATTCCAAGAGCTACAGCCAAGGGGTAAGTTATGAATCTCAAGAAGTAAACTCACTGAGAGGGGCTGGCTGATGAAGCACAGGGTGGGGTGCAGGGGGAGCAGAAATCCCAGGAAGAGACAGGTACTGTCCATTTTCAGCCAGCTCCTGGGGACTGGCCTTCACTAGGTTGTCAGCTGCTTACGCTTAAGCTGTTGTGATGTGGAATAGCTAATAATTCTAACCACAGGTGGCTGGGACAAAGTACCAGCATATCATTATCAAGCTGAGTACAGTATTTAAGTTTCGCTGTCATGTCAGCCAGATCAACTCACAGTAGCATTTAAAGGTAACATTTTTAGCAAACGAGAAATTTCTGTTAGCACCACATCACCGGTATCTTTATCCCCAATCCATTTATCCCTTAACTCCTAATCCAACCTAGGTAAGCACGCTCTGGGCAAAGGGGCAACAGGAGAGATCATCGACTCTGATCTACCACAACGTTAGCTATTTGCTCTCCCTTCCTTCACAGTGCGGCCTATTAGTAACAGCTTCCATCCTCTCCTGAAACAGATGTCGCTTCCTTCCAGAACACGTATACACACACTGTGGAATCAGCGTCAGAAAGCACGGGTGGGAACTAAGCAGCATCCCAGGTCTAATTCTATTGGCAATGCCCAGCTAACAATAAACGCCAGATGTGTCAACCTCAGATTTACCCAAATTTTCATTACTAAAAGAGTTTCAAATGTGAGCTAGTAAGGTCAAATCAACAAAACACAGTATTTCTAAATGACTTCATTTGTGAACTTCTACACATTGGAATAGTCAAGTGAGGGGCAACAGAAGTTACCCTATTTAAGTAAAAACTATTTTCAAAAGTTTCCCCCACTTTTTCTGTTGTTTTTTCATGGATTTCTTGCAGTGAGGAAGTTCCCTGGCTCAAGACAGCCTTTCTGCGGGAACCGCCACACAAAACAGCGACTGCGGAACGCTGCTGTCGACAGAGGACAGCACAGAAGCTACTTCGAAGACCATAAAACAGGCAGCCTTTTCTGGTTAGTTTTTCTTGTCCCATCACAAAACTTTGATACTTTATACTGTTAGTATCACACAAGTTTCTCAAGACTACATATATTTTTTCACAGGCAAGAAATTTTTTATCATGAGGGTGGTGAAACACCGGCCTAGGCTGCCCAGAGAGGTGGGAGCAGCCCCATCCCTGGAAACGTTCCAGGTCAGGTTGGCCCCTGGGGCTCTGAGCCCCCTGCTCCGGGTGCTGATGTCCCTGCTCCCTGCAGGGGCTGGACCGGGTGAGCTTTGAAGGTCCCTTCCCCCCCAAACCAGGCTGTGATTCTAAGTATTACAAAAATAATTCAAGTCAGTATTTGACCCATTTTCTGTGAAACTACTGAGACTGGCAAGCCTCATGGTATATGAGGACCAGTTAAGTTCATTAATTTTTAAAAAGTCAGAGACAGCAAATATCAATAAATTACATTTTAAATTAAAATTTTTAATCTTCAAAATATTAATCATAACTAATTTGTGACTATTTAGATAAGTATCTATGAAATAATGTAAGTAAGAACAGTTAGAACTGAAGTTAAATCATACTGAAGCTTCACGGACTTTTTTTCCCTTAAAAATAATTTAAGAGATTTCTCCTCTGTATATTAATTACATTTAAGGAAGAATTTTTTTAAAAAAGCACTTGAAACCATATGACAAAATAGTCTGTAACATATAAAGAACACTGCCCCCTTAAAACATTTTTAAAATAAAATTTGCATTTCAAAGTGTTACCATAGCTTTTATTCTGAGAAGCACTATTTAAAGGCAATTCTTACTCCTTACATGTAACCTAACATCTAGGTGAACATCTCAGGCAATTGCCTGAATTCCCTGCAGACACTGCACTGAGGCAGGAGAACTAAACAGCAGCACAGGGCTGTTGTCCTTGTGAATAAGCAAAAAGCGATCCTGAGACACCTGCTTATCGTACCAGAAAGTTCTACAGTTCACTGGTGGTAACAAAGTCCCAAAGTTCTCCCTGCTGCCCAAGTGGTTTCGTACTGCTGTGACTTTACCTATGCACAATTTAGGATCGATATCCTGGCTGGAATCTAGCAGTCTCCTCAAAAATCAGTTCTTTCAGCTTTTCCTTCGGCAAGTCATCCAACTCCATATCAAACTTGAAGGGTGCTTCAGCTACAGGCTTAATAATACAAAGAAACATTATTATTTTCTTTAGTATTATTGTTCTGTTCAATTTTGGTAAATTGATGCAATTCATTCTTCAACACCTTTCAAGTAGCAGAAATACTGCCCTTAAACTAATGAAGAAAATAACCATTTGCACAATTTAATCAACATTTACATTTTAACAATGTCTTTACCTCATCGCTCGGATCATAATATTGCTCCAGATATGGATGGGCTAAAGCTTGCTCCACTTCAATCCGCTTATGAGGATTAAAGGTCAACATTTTATCCAACAAATCAAGTGCTAAGAGGAAAAAAAAAAAAAGAGCAAGAGTTTAATACACCCTCACAGTAGAGAAGCGTTACACGCAGACGTTACGCAGACAATAAGAGCTGCCCTAAGTTTTGTGCTAACTGCAGTTTCCATCCGGAATTCCCGGCTGCAGCAGCAGATTGCTCCCTGTACCTCGGCACAGCATCCCTGCCTGCCCGGCTCACCGGCACTCCCCACCCGCGCCTTCCTTCGGCAGGGTCTGCTCTCACAGAGGCACACCCGCCCCAAGGCCCCTCGGCGTCAGTCTGTGCCGAGGGAAGGCGTGTGTAGGACCCTACGGTACATTTGCTTTTTCACTACAGAGTAAGTTGGATAGATCAGGCTTATTCTTCACTCAAATCAGTACTTTGGATTCTTGTGCCAAAAATCCAAACCAAAATAGAGCTTTTCTGAAATAAGTAATCAAGAATACGTTCTTTTTCTGAAAAGAAGACTTGTCTGCTTTCTGATGAAAATGTCACGCAGAAGCGGCTAGGAGCTGATCTAGGAGTCACTAGATCATCACTGTGAACTATCAGAACATAACTAGCAGCCCAAAGATACAATCCAGCTGGGATGCAAATATATCCATATTCATGAGATTCAGGCAAAATCTGCTGAAGACAACTTGTAACGAATCCATGGAGATCTTGAGGATCCAGTAAGACAGAGCGTGAGGCCTGATGAAAATCTGGACAAATGTTACGAGTGAGAGTTACTGCAGTTGTTCAGTTACTTTGATTGTAACACATTTTCCTTTTCCAAGAAAACAGAATGATTATAAAGCAAGAAGTCCAAGATGTCTTGCAGAATCCTAGATTCCACTCCATTTCTTCTCCTCACCACATCACTTACGACACTGAAAGAGAGGCTTCTTGCTGCAGCGAAGCAGCTGCAGCTCTGCAGGCAGACGAGCTGCATACCAAGCACCGCAGAAGAGACAGGCCTCACGCTGCATCTACGGCCCCTTGAAAAGGCTGTCAACTGGCACAGCAATCAATGTTACATATTTTCATGCCGTTTTCTCAGCACTGGATACTCACATGCTCAGTCCATGCTAGAGCATGTCATGCACAACACTTTATGGATAAAATGATGGACAAAGCTTCTTGGAAAACCGCCCTGCCAAAGCTACCCTCAGACGTGGCTGAAAAGGTACTGCAGAAGTCACGAAACAGTGTGTTCCCCCAGCACGTTTCAGCCTTGCTACAATCTGAGCTGTCACAAGCCCACGGTAAAAATTCTCACGTTGATGAGCACTACAAATGAGCGGAATAAATCACTGCTGTTTCTCTCAATGATAATCAGCTCTGCACAGTTCCATCTGCAGAAATCAGCTTTTACATGGTAGTTCAGTACCTGATCACATTCACTAACTGTAAGTTGTCGTATCAGCTTAAAAAAAGAGCCTTATGAATTGTGTCAGAGCAGGCAGAGAGCACTGGGCATGAATACAACTGCTCTCCAACCGTGTGAAATTAAAAGGCAAGTTAATAGCAACCGAGCAAAACAAAACCGCGTTTACCCTTTACTAAAGCCTACAGAAAGGCAGCAATTGACACTCTTTGCTCCACTTTTATAAACTTTACCCCACTTACGGTTGAATTTTTTTACCCATTAAATTTTAACTGGTCATGCTAAGGACCCGCACTTTGATTAATGTTATCTTGATTGATCTAGAACTGACACAGTCTGCACAAACCACACTGCGTTCAGCCACAGGCAGCTCTCATCTGATTCTAGAAACAAAGTCCAAGAGTAGTCTGACGCCTGTCAAAATCCAGTGCCTGTGTTCTGTACTCAGGTATCGCGCCGTCAAAGCCAGTAACTGGAGTTAGCAAGCGAACACCAAAACATCAGACAGATCCAAAACACAGAAGATCAGCTAGTATGAGGGTTTCATGCTGGTTAGATTCATACTCCTGTTTTGCGAGACCTGCACATTCTGTTTCCAGTAGAGAGCAAGATAAATTCTTAGGGTGGTTTCAAAAGCCCCGTCCTGCCATTACTCTGATACAACGTAATAGAGCATTACACACCTTTGGGGTCAGCGTTTGGGAACAGCCTGTTCCATGGTACCTTATTTTTGTGTGGTAGAGAAAGCAGGTAGTTTCTGGCCTTTAAATTTATTATACAATTCAAATCTTCTTGGGAAGGGGATCCAAGTATACCTAAAAAAAACCCAAACCAAACAGTACTGCACTCTGTGAAAAGCACATTAAAACAGTTATATCACATTTGCTAAACTTCAGTATTAAAACTACTAGCAAGAAGATTTCAGACTAAATGTTTTAAGAGTACAGAATACTTCAGAATTTTTTTAGAAACCTTTTCCTGAAAAGGAGGTTTTTTTAACCAAAAGGGGTGTTTTTGTTGTAAATAAATAGATTTGAGTTTCCTAATGACCAGTAATCTGTTTAAAGGAGCCAATTAAGTGCAAAATTTCTATATAATTTTTTTTTAATTGACCTGGACATAACAGTATACTTGAGCTTTTTTTTTTTAATTTTTTTTTTTAATTTCAAGAACATCTCTGCTGATGTAGTAAATAAACCAGTACATATCCCTTATTAACCCTAAATCAATGATTTGTTGTAGAAATCACTGCAGAAATAACTACAGGGAACATATGATACACCTACAGATCCATATGTTATACACTGACCAACAAGAGAGAAAAAACACTCAGCCAAGACCAGTCTGGCTGGTAGAAAAGATACGAGAGAGGCTGATGTGGAAATGCTGCTTCAATATCCAGCTTACCAAGGATATGGTTCAGTTGGTCAAGGTAGTGTTTTCCTGGAAAGATAGGTCTGTTGGAGAGCATCTCTGCCAGAATACAGCCTACTGACCAGATGTCAATAGACTTGGTGTAACCCTGAAAGTAAAGAGAAACCACGTTTTTGTCAAAGAAATTTTTTGCATAATTGCAGCAATATGTTGCTCCAGTAAACTGTGAAAGTGCACCCCCAAAAAAATCTTTCTTTTGATGAGTCACGCTTGTTCGTGCTGTTTGGTGCTTCTGCGGAGAATGAAATAAATTCTTTGAGGAATATCAAATACAGAGCCAGATGTCAAACAGGGGTGTTTTGCTAACACGCGTATGGCTGTAGGAGCTACTGCAGAGGTTTCGAAGCACAGCCACTACTGCACCGTGCAGGGACCGGACACACCTTCCAACAGCCCCAGAAGAACACAAGAGTAATTCCGAGTACAAAAAAACCCAAAGGGATGATTTCATTAAGACGATGGGAATGCAACTGAGATTGACACACAACGAAGATCACATGCCCTCAGAATCCGATTCACCCTCATTACACATTCTAAACCTAAATTAAGATGTCAAGATAACATTAATGCAACACTCGCAAGCCTCGATTCAGGCAGCAGTAAAACGCTCTCATTACCAGCACTGCTGTGCTGCGCTGTGGGAGAGCACTTGATGGAAAGAAGTCTCATGACTGGCAAGGAACTGGACATAAGGGAACTCACGCACGCGATTACTCAGTTGTAGTATCCAATAATTGAATCACAAATCTATTGCAAGCCAGTAGCTGTGCTGCAAATCCATCACCACATCTCCTCAAGACCACGCCTGTGGTCCAATACTAAACAGGCCGGGAGCAGGGGAAGCAGAATCAGTACTCGCAGGTGCAAAGCCAGCAAAAGCAACACCACGGCCGCGCACTGTGGTTCCTACCTTAGAATTCAGCATGATTTCAGGAGCCCTGTACCAGCGTGTGGCCACATACTCTGTCAAGAATCCTGTGTGATCATGATCTGGATCTGCAACACGAGCCAGCCCAAAGTCACAAATCTGGTTTTAAAGAAATTTAAAAAAGGCACATTAAACATACAGCTTCCAATACTATGGCTTTATTAATAAACCCCATGATGTAATACCTACACACACAGTGTACACAGTAAACCTGTCTTTTGAGAAACAAATTCTTGCACAACGTTAAGAAAAATGTTTTGGAGTAAGTACAAAGAGTATCTGGTTGGGCCGTGCGGGGACCTGGAAGAGTAAATGTAGCTTTGGGAAAAGATGATGTTCCTGGTGCAGAATTTCTGTTCCACTACGGGTTCACTTACCACCTTCTCTGACAGACAGGTGGCAAACTCGCAGCTCCAACCTGCTATTAGAAATCTACCAGCAAACACAAAGATATTAAGGATTTCCAGCAAAGAAAACCACCAACCAGCACATTTGTAGCTAAGTTCAATACCCCTTTTTACAAAAGCTACCATCATAACCGCATCTCTGCACGAGAAACATCCTACCCAATCATGAGATAACAGTAGACTGGAGAAATTATAGGTGGCTGAAGGAAGCATGAGCTTAAAAAACCCCAAACCTAAAAACATTTCTCAACACTGTATCAGGAAGAGTTTTATCTATCCATGAAAAGAAAACATAATCTCTGATCTCAACTAGTGAGTCCATCAGAACAGGAAGAAGTGTTTTTATCTATATTCTGGTAAGAGACTCCACAGCTCTCGCTATTCAGCATCCTCTCTCCAGAGAGAAGTTAAGAACATTGAAAGTGTGAAGACAGACAGTGTTCTAGAGTACAGCTGCTGCTCCTTTCCCACCTTCCAAAAGGTAAATGACAAGCTCGTTGAGCAGCACATTAGACGCTTTCGTATGCTTTTGCTACCATCAAACAAATACCAGTTCACAATAACAAGCAATTTTCACACTAAGTGTATTTGAGCAAAACAACATGTACGCTCAGAAAAACACATCATCAAACGTAGGAGTGGCAAACAGTCAGGAGGCTCCTCTGATGCATACACTTTATAACAGTTCACTCTTCGACAGCAAATAGTGTACACTGACGATATTAAAAATGTGAAGCAATAATACGCTGTAGTCAATAAAGACTGTAATGGCTAAGTCTACTGAAAATGCAGAAATCTCTTTGTGCCTTTATTCTCAGGAATATTCACAGGAGGAACTGCCTGTGAAACTGTGAAAAAACTGATAGAGCAGTGAAGGAAGAAGTGATTCAGCTGACTAAAAGCTACAACTGAAAGACAAGATTCAGCAGCTGACTGTTAAACAGCAGGACTGAAGAAAAGGCAATGATGAAATCTGTAAGCCAGGCTACATGGGATGACTCCAACTTTAGCTACATATTAAAAACCCCCAAACCCGGAATCTTTAGAAAACAAAACTAAAAAGTACCCTTTTAAGCAAAAACAGAGCAGCTGCCTTGTGTGCAATTCACAGCTTACATAAAGAGAATCAGTAGAAGTGATCAGAGAGTCTCCTGTAAAGACACAAGTGAAGAAACTGTAGAGGACAGCTTCATGGCCTCCAGAAAATTACGCAGGGGGTCAAAACTGTTGTAATCTCTGCCTCCTAACCTCAGAAAAAAGCTACAGAAGGAGACTTGTGCAGAATTACAGTATTACACATCAGCAAAGTGCTATGATTTGTTATTATTAAGACAAAAGACACACACTCTGGGGTCCACAGTGGAGAGAAAGAACTGAATTACAGAAGGTGTCTGTGAATCTTTCAAGTAGAAAAATGCACATGGGATGGAAAGGGAGATTAATGACAAAGAGAGCTCATTAAAATGACAAAGAGCCCCTGCTGACTAGAGCAGAAACAGAAAAGAAGAAACACCATTAGTAAGACAGGCATCAAGGTTGAAGCTGCAAGAAAGAGGCTTTTGGCTGTTAGTGCTTTCACCAGCTGCAGAGCTGACCAGCAGCAGCATTAGCAGGGCGGCACAAAAGAGAAGCTGGAGGGGCCAGCAATCTGCCCCAAGTCCCGGGTGCAAGGGGCAGAGCACAGAGACTGACTGCACCCTGGTGAGGGCAGACGATTCTCGCCCTGTGGCAACAGAACATGGTTAACAAAGCAGCTACTCGGGGGGAAGAAAAAAAAGGTAACAAAAAAGCAAGGCCGCTCTGCCTGTTCAAATAATAATTGGTAAAGTCACAGCTCTAGAAGAAGGTAGGCTTCTCAATCAGAATTAAAAAGAAAACAACAAAGAACCTGTGAGAGCAACATAACGACAGGCAAAATTTTCTTGGCGTTTTGACTAAGACATAGCAGAGAATAAAAAACTGTAACGAACAACCCAGGTATGTCAGTCAGTGCTTCATGCCTCGGAGAGACAGAAGAGATGCTACTAAAAGAGAAGAAATAACTTCCCCACTAGATAAATTTATATAGTTAGCCCCCACTTACTGAAAACAATGTTCTTGTAATCAGTATCAGGCACGTTTTTACTTTTTTTTTTTTTTTTAAATGGCTTATAATTGATGAATCTATCAAGCAGATGGGAAGATTGATGAGGGTCACGTAGATATGACCACTTACTAAACAAATTAAATGGTGCCCAACAGTGTTACTGACATACTGAAATATCTGAAGTTGTATCGAGTGTGTGCGTGTACACAAGGAAAAGGAGTGGCTTCCCTTTAGCTGTTAATGAGAAGAGGCTAGGCCAAACAGTTGGGTCTCTGGAGTAACTGGTAAAATGCTGAAACAAACTGTAACTTGCAGATTTCCTCCAGAAACCCCTCTCTCATCACTGTCCTTCAAGTCTATACAAGTACCTAACAATCCCTGGATGTCTGATATTCAGGGTATTCGCTATGTAGATGAGAAAAGCTCAACTTTCAAATAATATTGCTGTAGAGAGTTAATGTTTTAACCCAGTCAAAGGAGTAGATTCTAAGCTAGAACGAACTGAAGACACTGCAAGTGTCTCCACTGCTAGTGGAGAATCTGCTTAAAATAACCTTGACCTAATTTTCTGAAATATTAATGCCACTGGCCTAGGAAAATGTTATGGTCATCAGAGTTTTTAATATAATGTATTTCATTTACAGAACTGCAAAACAGGTCAAATTGCTGGATGCAGATAATCATGAAAGCATGCAAAAATATTTCTGACAACGTTAGATACTATTTTAGAGTATATTCCAGCCTGCAGCATGTCAGTATACATTCATTGGCAAGATGCCAGGACGCAAAAGAGAAGACCAGTATCTATTACCCAGGACTCTCACTCGAGAGAGGTTCCAAGGCAGTAGTTTTCATGAACTTTCAAATCTAAACTTTCACTGAAAATATGTAACAAGAGACAGCAGTTAAGTCCAATGATGCACGTTCACAAACTGTCATTCACTGTGTGGTTAAGTCCTACTTAAGGTCTCACTGCAGTCTGCAGCACGGCCTAAGGAAACGTGGAAACTGCTTCAGGCTCTGCACTTCTGCCCTGTCTTTCAAGCTGCCTAGGACAAGACATAGGGTTCACAGACGAATTGTATCAATAGAGACTCATACGTTTCTTTCCTGGAAATGAAATCTGTGATCCAGATGTCAAGATCACGTTTAAGAGAGAAGAAAGAAGGAGCTCTTTTAAGAACCTGCAGGACTCAAGAGCTCCAGAAGAGATCAACAGCTCTCTTGCAACGCCATTAAAGAAAGAAGCTAACAGCATTACCACTGAAAAACAAACTTTCCATCTTCCCTCTTCCAAAAGCGTGATTTTAAGTTGTTTGTTCTCACAGTGCAGTGGGTTTTGAGTTTATGTACAATAACTAACTTTGTAAGCATGCACACACGCAGAGCTGACACACAGACTTGCAGGAAGGCTCTGAAAGAAACAAGTTAGCACAGGCTCAGCATTCATACGACAAGGCCCAACGCATACTCGTTTTCACTCCAGTTCTGTTGTTTAAACCTCAGATGTGGTATTAATACAACACCAGAGTTCCCTTTAAGTTATGAAAAAAGCGTATGTTCTGTCATACAGACCCCCACATTCTGCTCTAGGAGGCACACTCTGCAGTGGCGTGCTGGGTTTAACAGCTGGGAAAGACACGGCAGCAGCGCTAACTGAAGTCATGCTGTACTATTCTGCCATACAGCGAGCATAGCTTCTTTTTCCTTAACATCTCACTTGTGTTACAACATTGCCTTTCGTTATTTTATTGCCTTTAATTGTGCATAACAGAGAGCTACACTCAAACTGTTCTTTCCTGCTTCTACTGTGCTGTTGCCATAGATTTTACTCCGTTTCTTTCATGAAGGGGTTAATGCCTTGCAGGGATCTGATGTAATAACAGCTGCTGGAATCCCACAGCCAGAGTCAGAGGTGACCAGTCCCGCAGGACCACGCAGCAGGAAAAGCTGACAAGTGGCAGCGGGAACGTAAAGCGAACCGATGGAGCAGCCAGTGTTTAGAATGGGGCAGCATACCAACAGCAAGGACTTTTCCTGGGATTGGGATGAACCTGTATGGCCAGCAAATGGTTTACATTTTGAAGAGGGTATTCTTGTTCTGCTTGGGTTTTTTTCTTTTAAATGAGAAAGTCAGAGCTACTATAAAAAAGAAAGTGTAATTAGGTGCAACACAGTATGCAACAAGCACAATTGTACCACGTCAGAACAAAGTAATGGAAGCTCCATCTTCTCACTCCATCAGTGGCCAAGAGCAAGTGCACAATGTAAAAGAAAACATACTCAGGCGCTTCTCTGCTAGTCCCTCTCATCTTCCATGGATTTGCCCCCACAGGACTCTCAACCAGAGGGAGCATTCAATAGCTTTTCCTTCTACTAATTTGCTTAGTGTTTTTAAGTCACATTATCCATAAAATCTGCAGTGCTCTGAGGTACCAAATCCCTCAGCTTAATAATGCTGCAAGTTCACTACTATGTCCTCTCACCCTGCGCGTGCCACCTGCTCCGGTCCTTGCCCCCCCAAGCCTTTTTAACAGGTTAAAGAGCAGACCACTGTTCTCTATTCACCCTCCTCATACCACTAACACTTTTATCAAATTCTACTGTATTCCTTCTTTTCTTCAAGCAGTATCTTCCAGTAGATGAGACAATGCTAAATTGCTCTTCCTGACATGGAGAGCAATACTTTGCAGTCTCCCCATTTTAATAGGATCTCATCGGGAGAAGTGGGATAACTATGATCACACAAGTGAAGACTCAAAGCCAGAAATGGAATAGAATGGCATGTTTTCTGGTTTATTCTCTATTTCTGTTCTAATTTTTCACACTGTTTGCTTTACTGAATGTCACTAAGCACCGAGCTGACATTTTCCAAGAATTGTAACAGCTCTAAGATCATCCTGCTATAGCGTTAACTAGTACAGAGCCCATCGCTGGAAATGTAAATTAGGAACGTTCTCTCCAAGTAATTGCTGTGAATTTCACATGCCATTTTAGTTGCCCACTAATATGGTCTTTCTTCAACAACAAACAATTAACAGTTTAAACAGAGAAAACAAGACTTGAAACATTCACAGTTTTGAGTGTGCTTTCTAGGTAAACACAATTCTGCCTCCGATCAGTATTTTTACCTAGCCTTTACTAGCTCTGAGTACAGCATTCGGCTCTGAGGCCCCAACATAAGGGCACGGACCTGCTGGAGAGGGTACAGAGGAGACCACAAAGATGATCGGGGGCTGCTGAGCACGTGCCCCGTGAGGACAGGCTGAGAGAGTTGGGGTTGTTCAGCCTGGAGAAGAGAAGGCTCCAGAGAGACCTTATAGCAGCCTTCCAGTACCTAAAGGGGGCCTGCAGGGAAGACGGGGAGGGAACTTTCACACGAGCATGTAGTGACAGGACAAGACATGATGGCTTTAAACTGAAAGTGGGTGAATTCAGAGTAGATGTGAGGAAGAAGTTCTGTAGTGTGAGGGAGCTGAGGCACTGGAACAGGCTGCCCAGAGAGGCTGTGGATGCCCCATCCCTAGAAGTGTTCAAGGCCAGGTCAGATGGGGCTTTGGGGAACCTGGTTCTAGTGGAAGGGGGGCTTGGAACTAAATGATCTTTAAGGTCTCCTCCAGCCCAAACCATTCTATGATTGAAAAAGGCTGTTTCAAAGTCAATCTCCATATAGAAATGGTGATGCACTGAAAACAGTGTAACAGTGAGGTCTCAGTCACTCAAATCTTAATTATTATATTATCAATTTATTGGCAACCTTTCCAGGACAGAAATTACATTAATCCCCAGTAACAAAACCAGATTCACGGTTATAGCAGGTAGTTTATCAAGACCAAAGTTTGCAAGAAATTTCAACTAACCTTGAGATCACAAGTGGTGTTAAGCAGCAAATTCGAAGGTTTGAGGTCACGATGAAGCACATTGGCTGAATGGATATATTTTAACCCTCTCAGAATCTGGTAAAGGAAATAACAAATGTGGTCGTTGCTGAGGTGTTGAGTCTTTAAGAGCTTGTAAAGATCTGTCTCCATAAGATCTTGCACAATGTATCTGTAAGGCAGCAGATGTAAGGCAGCAAAACAAATGTCACAGTCATGTCAGGTATCAGACCAATGAAACCTCTAATAAATATTTCTGTTATTTGCCTGTTTCATGACAATTACAAAACTATGTAGTTGCTTCTTGCTTTACACAATCCTGTTACATGATGCAGCCCTTTACAGAATTGAGAGGCACCAGCATGCGGTCCTCTCAAATTAACAATCATATCTATTTCTTTTTATTAGAGGTTGATTTTTACTAGAATCTTAACGTGATCACATTCCTATCCTGCTTGCCAAGAAATACAGACTTTCTTATTTTAATGAGTAATAAGCTTCTGAGATACTTGCTTCCAGTTGCACAAAAGCACGAAGGTAGAAGATCTGATCACTTCTGATCAGTCATCTCTATCACCTCTCCACTTCAAAAATTCAGCCATTGTTCTCCTTTGCTATATATTTATTATGCTACATTGAACACAACAGTCCTTTGCTTACGAAAATTAAATCCCAATATTTTCAGTCAGATGATTTTTTTTTCTAAGATTGGAACGAACATAATGGGATTTTTTTTCTGCTTTACAAGGAATGAGTTAAGTAAAATTTCCTTCTCCCTTAATTCAATTTGGCTGCAAAACCCTTGGGGTGTAGTTCCATGATCACTTTTCACTGAAAGACACGCTACTGCTGCCATTCCCGTTGGGCGTTCCCATCCTCTCCTCTGGGTATTCAGATTGGATGACACATCTAGGACATCTTTTTTACAGGCAGCATGCACTTATGTTAGTCCAAACGGCTCAGAAACACAACCTCAGAACCCCACATAAGACCAACTGAACTCAAAGAATATATTGATAATTTATGAAGTGAGAGCATCTGACACAGGTTCAATTCAATTTCTGCCTGCATGTATTTATGCTGTTTATTCAGCAGATACCTGCAAAGACCCACAAAACCGACAGCACCCAATGCCCACGGACTTGGGGAAGCTGGCTGACTCTAAACCAGGCCTTGTATCTCAGGTGGAGTCTCCCAGCTAAAACTGTTTCATAGGAGTTCATGTGCATGTCCAGCGTATCTAACCACAGCCAAGTTTCCCATGAAAGAACAATTAGTAAAACAAGAAGGCCAGATTTGCATATATTAATCAAGCATGTTACCTGTCCGTGTGCAGTTTCAGACTTTTCACATATGCAGGAAGCTCTGCAAAACTGAGGGTTGGGTTGTGTTTTAAATTTTTTTGCCCCCTAAGTTGTATCCAACCTATTCTTTAAGAAAATTTTAGACAATTATAGCAAAGTCTGGCCGTTTTGACTTCTTCTCAAAGCAATCACTTTAACAACAGGTCTATTAAGAGCAAATATAGTTTTAGGATTATGTGGCTAAACTAAATCATCTCTACAATGTGGGGTTCTTTGCCCTGCAAGATAGAAATTAACTTTTCTCTTCCTGAAAAAGAACAAAACCAGTGTTCACTCACACATCAAATCCATTTATGTATCTATAAACCGATCAAACACCGTGAACTTCCCTTTCAACTTACAAGAATAGAAGCCAACTTTCACTAAAATTTAGTAAGGAAGAGGATGAAAAGGAAGGAATAATCTAAACAGAGAAAAAGGCAACCATGACAAACTATGTAGAATAACATATACTTTGAAAGGATACACATCTTTCATTTGTTCAATAGTCGGAGCTCTGATAATATCATTTATTCCAATAATATTCTCATGCCTGAAGCGCAGTAGGATCTTAATCTCTCTCAGAGTTCTCTGGCAGTATGTCTGATGCTCGAAAGGACTGATTTTCTTTATAGCAACTCGAACTTTGTTGACGTTATCATAGGCAGAACTAGAAGAGAGTAACATTAGTTACAAGGAACATTAAATTTACTCCATTCCAAATGCAAGAACACTAATTCAACTGAATAAAAGGGCAGTGCATTTCTTTTACACTTATTTTTATGAAATGAAGAGAGGCAAGAGTGGTGCGTTATATTTTTTGTTTGAGGAATCAACAAAACACTGCTGTTCCGTGACCAGCTGCTTGGGTATCTACAAGTCATCAGCCTTCCCAACTGACTTCAGAGTCTGCTGATACCTGAACAATGCAATGAGTATTCATCTTCTTTATCAGCTGGTGGAACAAACGAGTTCAAGCCTTTTTCTATATGCTGCCATCAACAAGCGGTTTGAAAGGAAAAGCTCATCCTGAGTTAACCCACTCCCTTTGGGGCACAGAAAAGCCTTCAGAAATCATCCTTCAAGCAGCAGGATTCCACATCCTATGTCCATGCCCAGCAAGTAATTCCAACCTCCACAACCTTTTTACCCCTCCATCAAGCTACATTGTTGGCACCTTCATGAAGAACAGACATGGAAGAATAAAAGGGACAGAGAATTTGTGAAAACACCTTTCCAAGTTCAATTCCAAAGATAACAGAGTTCAAGAAGGGAAAGAATGTGTCCAGCTCCACAGGTGAAATGAAAGCAAGCGGCAGCACGAAGGAATTGGGTGATCGTGACCTGTATCAACGCATACACCAGCTGCTACGTTCACTGTGCTGTCATTCCAGGAGCTCAGAGAGCATTCCTAGCCATACCAATAACACAGCCCCAGGATTGCTGGTCCAAATGTCTACACACTTATGAAGAGTATCACAGCCTGAGCCTAATAAAAAGCCTCATTAAAACTTCATAATTTTTTAAAATTTGGACTCAGGTTATTATTTAGTGAAAATGTTATGAAACCTTACAAATTTTAGGATGTTTTCTATGGTCTTGTTTTTTTGAATGATGAAGCGTTATAATAATTCCTCTTTGTATTAAAAGCATATGGAAATTTAATTCATTACAATTTAAATGTGTCTATGATTGCTGCTCCTTCCAAATTTCTTCTTGCTCACTGCTGCACTGTCTGGAAATTAACAAATCATCAAGCCTTCATTTAAACATTTCTGTTCACCTCAACTATTTCATATAAAAATATAAACATACTATCCAAACAGGCTTTACATTCCACCAGTTTTCTATAATTAAGTTCCAGAACATTCTCTGAAGCTCTCTTAACAGGC
Organism: Buceros rhinoceros silvestris; assembly: GCF_000710305.1. Lineage (NCBI taxonomy): Eukaryota > Metazoa > Chordata > Aves > Bucerotiformes > Bucerotidae > Buceros > Buceros rhinoceros. The sequence continues at coordinate 38,444 of NW_010402046.1, forward strand.
CTTACTCTGCTGAGATGTCCAGGGGTCTGGAGATGAGGTAAAGCCAGATGAAAGATGGATGTCCAATTAGAAAAGACCCCTAAAAGGAATCCAGATGCCTGACCACACCAAGGTGGTTCTACCACCAGGCAGATTTATGGTGCAGCACAGTGTTTTTGAGCCAGTACTGTTACCACTGTGTGCAGAGATGTTTAACATTTCTCACTTTCATTATTAAAAACGACATAGAATTTGTGCCACCAGTAAGACCTTCGTACAGCTCATGCATACGTAGCGCCATCCTTTTTGCATGATTTTTCCACAGAAGAAAAAAAAAAAAAATCACTTTGACCTGTCTGTATCTGTAACCCCAGTCTCCAACCGCAGACAGACTGCACAATTTATTTGCCTCTAGAAACACTGAACTCAAATGCTCCACGGGGTGCTTTGAAATTGCACATGCTAAGCAGGTATTCCTTAAACTGTCACTATTGCATATGTATAGATACCACATTAGCAGTTCATACGTCCCAAAATAGATAATAACAAAATGCCTAAGTGGAACTTGGCATAGCCTTCAAGAGCGCTTGTCTACAGCAATTTCCTTAATCAGTTAATCACCTGTGGTGTTTACAATATACCGGTAAGGCAAGTCACAAGCAGAAAACAAAACCAGAGGTAATTCTGAAGTACAACCAACCTGTATTTGGGAAAGAAATGAAAGAATCCTATGGATAATTTTATCATTAGAAACAAACCTCCCACCTCCTCCTTTTTATTGACTTAAGCGTATTTTTGTCCCAAAATGCAGAATCTTACTTCCTTTCAAAGTACTGAACAGCAGCAGCAATGCAGAGCAGAAAAAGGCAAAATGCTAATATTTACCAATTGATGCTGCTTAAGTAAAAGCTCCTTCTCTCTTGCAATATTTGATAAATCTAAGCTATTGCGTCTCAGGCAGAGGCTGGTTATTGATGAAAAATATGCATTGTTCCTTGTATGGATTCCAAAGAACTTGAACCCATCCATTACACATACTGAGGTTTTCTCTTGTAGCTGTTTCACTTACAGTTCTTGAAGCATTTTCTTAGTAAATGGGTTATGCTGTTAGTTAAAAAAGGATGGTAATTTTGCTTTCAGAAATGTTTGGTTTTAAAAGTTTTTGGTTTAACTACAAGACACATGATTCAGTATGGGAAAAAGCTGATTAATTGCAGTGAAGATGCAATCAGTTTCCTTTCCGGTGCACGTCCTGCACACAGCCATTCTTCTGCTGGTATCAGACCTCACCACGCTCTGTGGCCGAGCATGCACTGCTGTTACCACTGCAAGGCCTCAGCTCCGGAGAGCAAAAATGAGATACTCCCGAGCTGAAACATTAAAAGGGACACCGGATTTATTTCTATTGTCACACTTTCTGAAATACAAGCTTTTCTGTAACTTGATTAACCATATGAAAAATTATCTCAATTCCTGTGAGCAAGAAACTAATCATACAAGTACTTAGGTTGCTTGCTTATGCGTAATATTTTAACTATCATGCATAATACAGGTACACAGAGAATCTGGATTACAAAGTTAACACCACTTCACACGCTCAGAATCACAGTCCTCAAAGCAAACACGGCTCTGAGTAAACTCTGTGACCCTTTAAAAACCAGCGTTTTTTCAATCTGACACACGATCTAGGAAACTGCAAAAGCTGCCTATGAGACTGAACTCCAGCAGAACTGCGGAGTCACGTGCTCTCGCAGGCACATATGCCACCCTCAGATGCCTGTCTGACCTACGAAACCATATAGCCATATCTATTTCACTACCTAGGAAACAATGTACACTAACAAAACCGGGTCCTTCGTAGGTCAGACCGAACCATTCCCCAAAGCTCTCCCTGTTCCTCACCATCTCCTCATTCCACACCAGTTACCCTCCACAACTCTGCTGAAGAAATATGCTGCTCATACACAGTGTCTATTTGCAGTGTTCACAGATGAAACGACTATAAAAAGTGCAAATCCAAACCCTCGATGCCTTACCTCACTGCAGTTAATATAGCAGCTTATCACCTCACACAGGACTCATCTCGCTTAGCCTCAGCTAGAATTAGAGATCTAATTTTATGTCTAATACTCACCTGTGCTCCCCCTACAGTCCAAAAAGGAATCGTTCCACACACACATCCCATTCCACACCACCCAGGGCATCCTAAATTTAGATTATTTGCATTCTGAGAGTGCTGTCCCAGTATGCACAGTCTAACCTAGTTGTCTAGACTGTCAGCTTCTACTGAATCTCACAACAACTGTTTACATTTTCACTGAAGCAGTTAACTGGGACTCCTCCTAAAGGCAAGAACCTTCTATTATTTAGACTTTTTTTCCAGAAACAACAAAACTCTGAAAAGATGGAGTAACAATTCATATACTAACAATTAGTTTATAGCTTTGAACTTCTAATCATTAACCACATGTACCAATCACTGCATGCAGAACTTTCCTTTTAATGGTCTGTGTGTTATTCACATTAAAGTGTCAGTAACTAGATTAATCATAAATATTTAGAAGGAGAGATTTTCTTCTACCCCAGTGAGGTGCAGCTTCACAAGCTGATGCAATCATTCAGCTGTGAGTGCTATTTACCGGTAATGCGATAAATTTAAAGATAGAATTGCCAATTGCCCAACTCTAGTACACACAACATTATTCCTATTTCAAGCTGTGGCTACTATCCACATGAAAATCAATACAAGTCCTAGCAATACAGTTTATCATTCCTAATATTAAGATATTGTAAATATATAAGGAAGATTTTACTAAGTAAAAACTTGTACAGTTTGCAAAAGACTTGTACAGCTGTGCAAAATAAACAAACAAGCATTTATAACTCAAGAAGTTGCACCACACAACTTTCAACGCCAGTATTTTTACCCTTCTACTGCTCCAGCACCAACTCCCTTTTTAAGAAGTCGCCGAGGGTGGGGCTGCTTCCACACGCAAGGACCAGCAAGTGCAGCGGGCATCTGTGCAGCCCCCGGAGACCTGCACACACTCACTGCCAGATCAACCCGTGACATCTCACGCCTCCTGAAGGAGGGAAACTTTTTCACCAGACAGATCAGGACAAGTGCCAAAGCGCTCGTTCTGCCCACAATGGCTGCTGCACGTTCTGCATCCATTCCCATTCTTCATGTTTCGTTTTGGAGCAGCACTGGAACAAGTGAGAGCACGCTGCAGCTGCCAGGAGGAAAGGAGCCAGCTCCTGGCAATGTTACAGCCCACAGAGGCTGTTTCTTCATATAACCATTGAAAAACAACTGCCTACTCCATCGGCACCCCCTTCCTCAGTACACTCCCCTCTGCCACGCCGCCTGAAGGCTCACCCCATCCTGGGATATTCTTCCAACACTTCTCGGATTATCCACCTCATGGCTGTTTTACAGGCTGCTCTCAGCACATACACACACACAAATACACAGTGCTACCAGCAAACACCCAAATTACAACTCGACATAGAAGACATTTCAAGTTTAAAAGGGATGTTCTATCAGGAGCTTTGTGTTGCTGTGGAAACAAGATTCCAAGGGCATATCCAGGGACAAAAATCTTTTTGAAATATTGAATAATTCTGCTTGCAACCAGGAGAGGAAAGGCAAAAATAATCCCCAGCAAACAAGCTGATCTTCACAGATCTTTAATCTTTTCATTCAGTCTACATTTAGCTCAATCATGGACATTTCTACAACATGCTGACATTTATCAAGTTACAATGCAAATAGCTTAAACTTATTTTTAAGAGTGCTGTAAGTAAAATAACACAGTGTTGCGACAGTAATAACCAGCAGTACCGTAACAGACTGCTCGCTGCAGTTGCTGGGGGTGGGGAAAGGTGTTGTTATGGGTGCAGATTTGTGGAGCAGACTGTTTGTTTGGTTGGGGGGCATTATAATCAGATATTAACCCTTTCAGATGCTTCAGAATACTTAGTTTCTGATGCTAGATTATTCAAATACAAGGAGTAGTTCCAGCATTATTATTCTTTTACCAAAGAGAAAGGACTGGAAAAAAGACAGTTTCAGATTTGAGGACATCCAGTAATGTGTCATTTTTATACCACTGAATATACTTCCTGTCCCCAAATGTAAACACCTGTTTACTAGAAATATTTATAATTTTGTTCCATTTAGTCATAATATTTTGAGGATAAGTATATTATTCATCAGTCCTTTTTTAACAGCACTAACTTACAGAATCAGCACCTTGTTTTAAAAGGAACAGGTGCCTGTTCATACTAAGATACATTTGTCTTGTTTTAACTGAGCTCAGTTTATGGAAGACAACCCATGCCTCGCTCAGAGTTTTCGTTTTAATCTATTCGCTTGTTCTAGAAGAAGTTCTCAGCAATGGAACATCTCCCAGGCTTCTCAGCTGTGAATTCAGGAAAAAAACTATAGAAACGCGGGCTTCTCTAATATGCTTCTACTTTTCTCTGTTAAAGATTTAGTTTTACAGACTAAATCCTATCACACAGGAAAGTTAGTAGACCCATAAAAATGGAGAGCTACCAAAATATTAGATTATTAAAAAAAAACAGAATGAAACAAAACGCTCAGCCTTGAGGCTCTAGTTGCTTTTCAAGCTATGAAAAGATTCTAGTCACTTTAAGAACATGAGCAGCACATACTTTTTCATCCAGCTCTGAGGGACAAAAGTCAAATAAGTTGTAATTCAGCATCTGAATTACCTCTTGGTATGCTACAGACACTGCCCATTGGTTACTAGAAGACAGATTTAAGCATCACCTTTGCAGTCTTTGAGAAACTTGCACAAACCCTAATAACTTAGAACGAAAATAGAGGCCAAACGACTTGGATTCTAAATGGTGATACTAGCTTAGACACCAGAATTACCTACCGAACTGCCACAAGTTTGGGTGTTAAGAAACAGATGTCGTGTCATTATCCACTTGCTGAATTCGCCACCATTTCTTGAGTGTGTCAGAAAACTACTTCAAGTTATAAATTACAAAATGACCTCAGATTTATCTTAAGTCTTGTTTTTGTTGAGGAAAGAGCGAGCATACGCACTGCTGTGACACGCGGCTGCCCGCAGACACTGAAACTCAAAAACGACAGCAGAGGAAGACTGAGCAAAAAGAGAACATTAAAATAACTATGTAGTAGATGTGACCCAATTTGCAGAAGTGTTGATCTGGCCCTACCCAACAATTCCTATTTGCACACTACTGGAAAACCTTCTGTTTGCTTTGGTGTTGTTTGGGTTTTTTAAAAGCAGTTTTCCATTTGTCAGGCTTCAAGTAGCAGTGGATAGATTATTGGGTTTGGGCTAAGAAAATAGGAATCCCTGTTTCTAAACCTTTTATCATGACCCCTCTGCAAAGCAACTGCCATACTTTACCAGCTCCTCATGAGTTTATCCATCTGCCTAACCCTTTGCATCTGTTGCTCATCACCAAACAATCGCTGCTATCATTTGGGTTTGTTTTTATTATAGAAGCTACCTAAGCAAGCTACTTGTATTTTTTAAAAAAGTTTATTTCTTTTCCTTCTCCAACAAGAGGGAAAAATAAATATCCTTTCTAAATCAGTGTCCTTTATTTTATCACAAGTTCATAGCAGAGTGCCCAAGTGATCACTGCAGGCCGCTCTATTATGCTTTTAGTTAACCTCTCAAGCCTACTGGGTCAAAATGTGACTGTACAACTCACTTTTTAAGCCATTTTTCTCCTAACATTCAAAATAAATCCTAATATTAAAGGTTTCTGATACAATTATGCCAACTCTTTACTCCCATGACAAAAGTAATTATAAGTGATTTTACTCTTTGGCAGTTTCTGATCTACTACAGGTTATTGCCCTTCACACCACAAATTCTCAAGGCACTTCTGTAACCTGCTATAGGAGATTTGTTTTCACGTACCTACTCAAATAATTCTAATAGGTTAAAGGCACTACTTAATTTTTCCAAAGCATTACAATTTTAAACTATTTACTAGTCATAGTACATAATAATGACTTCATAGTTTAACTCCTTAGATCACTCCTAGTATTTTGAAAACAAATAATGAGTTGTGCAAAATGGAGTCTGTTAAATAAATTACTTTTGCCAGAAGCTTAGTCAATTCATAATCCTGGGTGTGGCAGACCAGATGATTTGTGTTTCGTTAGCACCTACTAAGCAGAACTAAGAAGATCAGCAATTCTAGAACTACACCTTAATGTTAGTATTAGAACTTAGTTGCTCGGGGGGGAAAAAAAAAAATCACTTCTCAATTTCTTTCAGTGTGTATTTTTCTTTCTACACCTTTATCTGTGACTTCAAATTATCATATCTGCCTTTTCTACTTCACGGCACTTCAAGTTGGCCTTTGGAAAAGAGACGGCTCTTACATTTTAGCATTTCTTCTACTTCTTGCTTTCCCTTCACACTTCTCCACTGCCAGTATTTCCTTTGATAGCATCTACACCAAATTTAGCATTTAGGCAAACTTCACCATTTTGTTTAAAGGCCCCTTGGTTATCTGCGAAATTAACCCCTAATTCCAAAAGCACTCATTGCTTTTGATAAGAAACTACATCAAACATCGCTCTCTTTCTTCTCTCTATATAAACTTAAAGACAATTCCTGTGGGAATCAACTTCAGGTAAAATTTCAAGAGCTTGAGACAGCCCAAGGGCTCAGTGAATTAAAATGAATGGTTGTGGTTCGCTCTCCTTTTTGTGCCTGCCCCTTTGCCACTTTTCGGTCTGGAGCAGTGGCTTTCTCTGTGCCTCTTCAGAGAACTGAAGCAGCCCCAAGTCCAAGCAGGTTACAAGCAGGAACAGCGAAGACCTCTGCCTGTGTATTCCTATTCCCTTCCTGTGTCAGCACTAGTACTTGCAGGATTTGGGGTCAGACACATCAGCTCAGCATCTTTAAGATTTATTCCTTGTGAAGGAACTTTTCGGTTATCTCAGTGTTCCCATGCAGCTAACTCTACAGCAGCGTGAGCACCAGCACGAGAGCAGAGGAGGCAGTGACACCACCCAAGGCAGGGCAGAAAAGGCTGTCCCTTCAGAAGCAGCACAGCCCGAGAGCAGCACACGGCAGTCATGGAAACCACAGATTAGCGTCTAGGCCCGGCTGTCATGAAAGCTAAACCTCCACGTGAGCTGATGCATTGCTGACTTCCTTCTCTTGTGCTTACGGCTTCTCAAGAGGCAACACAAAGCCACTAAGACAGCGACCACACGTCAGTTACACACCCAGTGTTACTCCAGAGCCTGGAAAACCACCACCACCCTAGCTGCAAAGCAGACACCATAAATGGGTGTAGGAAACACTTCTTTCCTGGAAAGAAGGATGTGCTCTACCAGTGAGCTGCACGTGGAAATGGTATTCACAAATCCCCTAAAATGGTTACCCTTTTTGTCTTACAAGGTTCTAATTTGACTTATATCCCAAATATTCCTCCTAAAATCAGTTTTAGAAAAGAAAAAACACAAATTCCCAACAATTAATGTATTTTTCTGTAATTAACTTATTTAATTGATTATACGTGATATAAACCTTCAGAATAGATAGTTCACAATATTTCATTCCAACAGAAAATCAGTAAAAGAAACACATTACTATACAAACTCATTCATGTGTAGTTAGAAGCAGAGGTTTTCCTGAACTTGTAGAAACATCAGTGCAAAATTAAAACTATCACAAAGCACTAGAGAAAGCAAGCTCATCGCTACTGTCACTCTGCCATGGTTAGTTCACTATTCCACTTGGAAAAAAAAAAAAAAACAAAGCCAACCAGAACAACAAAACCAAACCACTGGCTCCAAGCTGCACCTCACCACTGTCAAAAGTTAGTTCCCTTCAGTATCAAGTCTACAAGGTTTTTTGCATGTTTTTTCCATCTTTTTAAAAATAAATGCCAACAGTAAACCCTGGCTCCTCAACCTATGAACACCTTTGTGTTTTGTTCAGAGTATCAGCAGTAAGACATGTTGAATACTGTAACTAAAAGGAAGATATTTCACAATTATGAAACAAAATTCCAATATGAAAGTCAACCTGAACATCATTAGGGGTGTTCTGCACCATCCAAACTCCAATAAAATTGAAAAAATTCCAGACTGAAGCAGTTTGGAGTGTACTGATTTGCAGTTCTCAAACGACTTCAAGTTCTGCTCGGGACACATCTGCAATATTTGATAGAGCAAACTGCCTTCCCTCCAAACAACTGAGAAGTGAGGTACTGTAGTGACAGCTTCTAATTTTAAGGAAAACTGCAAAATGAAGTAATTGCATGTTATAAGCTATAAGCCTAACTGCAAGTTGGTGGTACTTAAAACACACCGGCAACACAGACAAATTACTTCCTACCATGTATCAAAACCTCTTCTTTTCATTCTAATCACCATAGGGTATTTCAATTTTTTATGAAAATTCTCTTAAAGTACAAAAGAAGAACTTCCAAGAGTAGAGATTTTTCCCTTAATAGAACTTTGGTTCTCGTGATTTGGAGTACTGCTAATCAAGACAGGTAGTAAAATATGCGCACAACTCTCCTGAAAACCAGACTGTCATGAAGACTCTGCCCTCATCTAAGAGAACAGTATTTCTACTGAGGACTTTCTGTAAGCCATATATAGATATACGCACGCACATGTATACACATACACAAATCAGCATTTCATCCGCAGTGGAGGGAGGCCACGGGGCCCGGGGAGCCACACAGCCGCCTTTCAGCATCCCCTCCTTCAGCCAGCGTACAGGCAGCCAGGGCCCTTTCCCCCCGCAGGGGAGGGAGCCCCCGGGGCCGGGGGAGCCACACAGCCGCCTTTCAGCATCCCCTCCTTCAGCCAGCGTACAGGCAGCCAGGGCAGCAGCAGCCTCCCAGGTGGAAGCTGGGGTGCAGACCCTTCTGTGGGGGACACGAGGCTGCCTCTGCACTAGTGCTCACCTGGCAGAAAGGGGTGGAGGCAGGAAAGCTCTCCGAAACAGAAACCAACCCTCCGCACACCAATGGAGTACGAGAAACCTCACCTGGCCAAAGTATCTACCAATATCTCATTGAATAACCCCATCTGAATTAATGACATCTACTTGGATCTTTCTAATGTTACCTGCTCAACTCTGATAACAAAGTAATGCATATCGGGCTTTTGATATGTCTTGCAAAAAGATGAGTTTGCAAATAGCTTCTTTTTATGCCCAAAAGTTGTACTAAAGCAAAGGAAAATAAGCTTCCTTCTGAAAAAGTTTCATTCACAAGCAGCAACCGGCTTTAATAACTGACCCAGCGATTAACAGAATCTGGGTTTTACATAGATAAATCACCTGAAACAAACCACACTTTGCCACATTTCACATACACTTACTAATTTAATTTACCTTATGACACAGTAAAAGGAAAGTTATATTCTAACATATGTTTATGGCTCCATACATTTCATTGGAGCCATCTGGAAATCAAAATCAAATACAACTGAAATAATTTTTTAAAATGTTGTGGGGATTTGGATTTTTTTTCCAGACATTATCTGAAAAGTTCCTAAAGTATCTCACTCTAGATTACCAGAACAACATGCAAGTTCCTCGATTAGCAGCGTCTGCTCGCAGCGACGAAGGCCAACCATGGACTGGGCTGCGTTACTAAGTGCGTAGCCTGCAGGTCAAGTAAAGTGCTTACTGCAGAGAGGCCACATCTGGAATACTGCGTCCAGTTTTTCTCTCTCCCAGTACTGGAGCAAGTCCAGCAGAAAACCATTAGGATGCACAAGGGGCTGAAGGGCATGACAAGAAAAAAAATTGAGGAAACTGCGTTTGTACAGGCTAGGAGGGAGAAAAACGGGGTGGAGTGGGTGGAAAGCATCTAATTGCTCTTTTAAGTTACATAAAGGGGGATTACAGAGGAAACTGATCCAGCCTTAGAGGTAAAAATTTCAAAGGACAAGAGGCGACAATCGCAAGTTGCAGCAAGGGAAACTCATTTTTTTAAAGGCAAAGTTTAACTAGACAACTGGTTTAACACTATAACCAGAAGCTGCTCAGAGATGCTGCGGAATCTCCATCCCTGGAGATCTTAGAAATACTGAGTGGACAAGCTGAGCAACGTGATTTACTTTTGACATCAGTCCTACTTTGAGGAAAAGCCTGGACTACATGACTCAGGAAGTGCCTTTCAACCTACATTTGCTGTGAAATACTCCACAGCAAGATGTCGCAAAATATTTTTATTAAGTATCAAACTGATCAGTTAATTTCATTTCTAGATCACAGCTGAAAGCTATCACAAAGCACCAGCATTAAAAAAACTACTACGTTGGCAAAGTATTAGTTTTCAACTGAAGCTGAGCAGGACACCTACTCAGTGGGTAAGCACTACCTCTTCTGTGGGCTGTAGATCCCCTCTCCTAAATAAGGACCTCACCGAACTAACAGAGCCTGGAGTCCTACAAATACACATTTCTGGTCTGAAGAGTACCAAGAAATCCATCTGTGAAACTGGGGAGTCTGTCGTGTCTCTTTGGGGGAGTCTGGCTTCTCATATGGGACCTCCTTACTCAGACTCTTCCTCCGTGAAGCAGCACATAGGATTTCTTCACGCTAGCAAAATACTTATTTTTAAGAAGCTTGCGGAAGCCTTCCATCTTTAAAATTTCAACCACCTGCCAAATTTCACAGAAGGCAGGCAGCAAGTTCAAGAATCGCAGGTAGAGGAACAGGAGATGGGACTGATGCAACCGCATACAGATACTGTGAACATACAAGCCTTATTTCCTTAATAAATCATGCCCAAAAAAATAACAGAAATGACTTCTATCTGTTTCCATGGGGTAGACCACACTATGTTAAGAGAATGTGTTATTTCTTGACAAAACGCAAGGGTCCCTGAGCTGTGCTCTTCAGCTGTTACGCCAGTATCCCATTACTCTGGGCAGACAGGAGAAGTCATCCCCTCACCTTCCATAAATCCCAAACACAGCTCTGAATGGAACAGAGAGTGAGTGGCTGCTGTCCCGCTCCGATCCTGCCTCACAGCTTGCTGACCACCTGCCGCATCACAGGGGAGAGCAGGAAAAGCAGCTCAAATTGCTCCTTCCCCTTCCCTCCTCGGGTTAAGCAAGCGCTAGGAGTTTGAGTGTCCGAAAGGCAATGCTTACCGCAGCCCTCTCCCCAGAGGGAAGAGCCTGGTAACTGGCCACCAATGACAGTCCCCTATTCCCCGATCTGATCCTTGCTCTAGGAGGCTGTAGTAGGTTTGGCTGACTGTATCAGCTCCCTGTTCTCCTTATCACACAGGCCAGAACCTGTTAATTACCAGGTACTGACACCCATACACAGCTGGTGCTCCCTAGAAGCACACATGAACAAGGACACAAATCTCTACACAGTCCCATGAAGTGTTTTATTTTCATCTTTTAATATAAATACCTATGCCTTGCAGATTGTTCTGTTCCTGATTTTTTCCCGTTTTGAGTGTCTTCTCAGTTTTCATTTTAAATTATCCATCCTCTAAAAGTAGGGCTTTTCCATGAGACAGTAGGAAGGAGCAGAACTTTGAAAAAAAAACACCGCTAAATGTTTTAAATAGTCTTTTCAGTATTACTGTAACATTCATCTATTGACTACCGTAACTCCTAATATCACTCTTCTATAGCACATCAGTAACACCAAGATGTCTTTGGAACAATGCAGTCAAACTCAGACCAAGAAAAGCTTGAGCTGCAAGACTGATTCTTCCAACTGCATTCACCTTATTATTTATATGCGGTTATTTGCAGCAGTGATCATACTTGACAGTCACATAAGCCTGATGACAAAAGGGGCCTCCAAACACCAGAACATTCCATTCACCACTTCTTTCCAATAAGATTACTTGCTTTATACTGTCAAATTATCATCCTTGCCAAATTACCACTGACCAACTGGATGAAGAACAATAACACTGGAAATTTGAAGCTCAACACTAACATGTTTTTATCACTGTTTCAGTCTCTTTAAATTATAGCCTGTTAACAGGTTGATCTTTCCCCCTCCAAAAAAAAAAACAAACCCAAAACCACACATTTGGGGAGGAGAAGACAATCTCAAAAACCTTTCACATTTTATTGTGTCTGAAAGGCAGTTCTGAAACTTCCAGACTTGGTCTGAAACTCAGTCCCAGCTGACTCTCAGGTTGATAATCCCCTATCACTGGAAGAAAGGGAAAGTCACATGAAGAACTTCACAGCAAAACCCCTTGAAGCAACTCTTAAGTGAAAGAGAAGGGAAGAAAAAAAAATAAACACAACATTTGTTTATATTTGGATAAATTAATTCAGAGTAACAAACATGAGTATGACTAAATAATTGCTGAAAGGATGTCCTGCAGTCCTAGGAAGCGCTGAGGATTTTGGCTAAAACTTTTGTGCTGTGGTCATCCCCTGGTTTCACATGCAGAAACACTGAACACAAAAATCAGGTTAGAAAGGGACGCTGACAAGGGTATCCGTTTCTTAACCACTTCAGCCCCAGCAACCAAATTTCCAGGTAAGATGCAAGCCTGTATCGAAGGATGAACATTTCTGGCAGAGTTTAAGTGGAGGACATTATGGTGGGGGGTTGATTACATGCCTTTTCTGCTTACGAAGCTGAGAAAGCGCAACCACAACAGAGCAGTAAATACACGGCTCTGTTAAGTCTCTGTTTACTGGAAACCTGATTATGTTAAAAATGACTGCGCTAGGGAAAAGAGTTAAATGCCTTTAAGGGGTTTCAAAACCAGATAAGAGAACATTCGCGTACAGTCTATTCAGTCAACATCTTTCTCTGTTTCCTGTGCTGCTATTTTCTGTTGTGATCAATATTTCTCAAGCATTATTCTCAGCTGCAAAATCAAAATGGAAGACCGCAACAGCACTATCCTAATAATACTTAATTTTGGCCCTTTATTAATATAATTTTTAAAATTTTATTGTTTTCAACTACCGATATTCCAGAAAGAGAATTAAGAAAAACAAGGAAGACTGAAGGATTTTAGGAGTTAAGTCACTTGTTTGCTGTATAACAAGCCTTACAGCACAACGTACTTGTAAATAACTGGCATCTCCCAAGTCGCGCACATTAGCTGTGGCTCTAAAACAAAACCATCAGAGCCTGCTTTGCTTTCCTTCATTAAAGTGTACAAATTTAAATGGATTTTGCAGTTGCAGGAAACATCTCCATCTGCACACTCATGGCTTGCCCTCTACCCTGCCCCCCAAGGGAGAAGGCTCTGCAGATCCCGACTGCATTAGCCATCAAAGCAAGGTAAGGAACACCCAGCATTAAAGTGCATCACCTATCGTCTGTCGAGGGGCAAGTAATCTTACTTAATCACAGCAGCTCCTATGTCAGGCACCACCATACCTTACAGTTGCTATGGCATTTAACTACAACAAGCACATCCAAGACTTCCCTCGTCAAGTACACAATATAATCTGAGACTTTGTTCCCTGTCATTTCACACTCAAGCCAAAAGACAATAACTAAGAACACAACATGCCAAATTTGTTATTTCACACTAATAATTTTAGAGTAGAAAACACAGGAGCTAAGTGGTTATTTCAGCTGAACCAAAGATTTGGATTTTTTTGTTAGCAATTTTGTACAGCATTCATAGCAGAGACAAGGTATTAGAATAAGGTTTTAATTACAAGATAACGCTATGTAGTTTTAGCAGG
>NW_010402046.1:52216-53718 GCF_000710305.1 Buceros rhinoceros silvestris
AGAGTTTCAGTATCGAACTTAACATACCATTTGGAGGGGCAGAAAGTGGCCCCGTTTCCCCTGTATCTGCTCACTAGCACAGTGATGCCAAAAAAGGGCATCGACTGCCATTGCACCACTTCTTGTAATCTCCAATCTGTGGCGAAATATTTTATCTTAAACACACTCGTTAAACCCCCTTCTGGCACCCCGATATGAACCTGACTACACCCAGCATACATCTTGGAAGCACTATTCCCGAGCACCTTCCTAAATCAGGCTGCAAGTGTAAACCAGTGCAGCTAGTACTGAGATTATCTGCACCAGTTTACTTGCCCTAGCTCAGATGATCAAGTACACCAGAACAAAACACAGCCTGTACCATAAGCTACAACAACAAGTTTTGGATTGCAAATATTGCTGTGATTTCTAACACTAATACAATAACAAGGATATTTTTACACTGTAAACAGGATTTCTGATCTACGTTTTGAAGGTTCTTCCCACAGCAAAAGTGAAGGCCGCAACTCAGAACTTTGTAGATGAGGCTCATCTCCAGCCAAGGCCAGGCCTAGATGAAAGCTTCCACCCTGCAGTATGAGCTGACTTCGTCCAAACAGGCCAGCGCAATTCAACGACTATACGCAAAAACCTACAGCTACAGCTGAAGGCTGTGAAAAGCCTTCGCTGAGAAATGCACTAGTTCACAAAAGGTCAAACATCAGTGAGAGAAATTACTGCTGATAAAGCTTTCATGAAGTCATGGCCTGTAAACCTCATTTAGTACTGCTGGTCAAAAAACACGCTGAAGAAATGGAAGCAGTGTTGGGAGAAAGTTGATAGAACGATCACAGAAGAAAGTTTTTCACCTGCATCCCTTAAATTATTTCAGAAGTAAGTTTTTGGGGGGAGTTGAACCTGTGTTACTAACAGAAAACAGAATATGAAATCTTAAGTTCACTGAGCACCGTCAGATTTACAACTCCGCCACTAGCACCATCCCAACTCACTTAGATCGCTAAAAAAACCCCATCTCATGCTCTCAACCAGACAGTTCACATTGTCAGGGTTTCACAGCTCATTCACCTCACTCTTTAAGGCTTCAACCAAAACAAACGCACACGACGGCTTTTCAGTGAGACTTCGAAATAACCGAGCGAGAGCGGCTGCAGAGAACTTCCCCCGGCACACAGGCGAATGTCGACACCCGTCCGCAGGCTGTTACGCACCGACAGCGCGTCCTGGGAAAAGCCAGGTAGGGGCAGCAGCTCCCTTGCACCGGTTCACTTTTTTATCAGCCCTGACCTCGGGGACACGCAGCCTGGCGAGGCTCCGCACGGGCACAAAGGGAAACACGGAGCTGACAGCAGGATTTTACGACCTTTTCCCCATTTTGAGTGTCTGCAGTCACACTACAGAGACGGGGAAAATAAATAGAGCAACTAACTCCAGAGGCAGAGACAAAAATACTCAAGAAAAAAACCGCACGACTGAAAGGAAACGAGTCGTTCAGCTGCACCCAC
>NW_010402047.1:0-4937 GCF_000710305.1 Buceros rhinoceros silvestris
CCGGGCCAGAGGCCTCCCTTGTCGTTCCCGCTTGTGCGGGCCGGTCTTCGCTAGGCATCCCTGTGGGCGCCCGGGGCAGGGAAGGCACGAAGGGTGTGTGGCTGCCTTAAACCCCTTCTCCTGGGAGTTGGGGGGTGGTGGGGGCGGGCAGACCGAGAGCCCCGGTAATTGCTAGCCTCCCGCAGCCAGGGGCTTCGTGCGCTGCAGCCGGCACGACAGCTCTCGCGGAGGGAAATCTCTGGTGGATGGCGGTGGTGTGACTGCCTAAGACGGCCTAGGCACCTTGAGAGTGTTGCTTTTTGGGGAGTATTTCCTTATGTTTGACTTCTGCTTTGAACTTCCCTCTTGTTACGTCTTCCAGGTAATTTATCTCTTTAATGCTTTCACTTAGAGCAATCTCAGACAGGTCTGTTCAGTGTTGAGTACCTTAGTTGCTGGACGCTTCAAATGCATGTAGTAATAGGTATTTTAGGGTTTCCTAATACTGCTAGGTTATTGACTGTAAACACGTACAAAAGACCTTAACTGTAAGCATCAGTTTTCTATTGGATGTGACAGTACTGCTGGAGGAAGCTCCTGCACTGAAAAATTCACTGCTATCACCTTCCAGAGATTACTGCAGTCACTTTCCAGAATTTATTGGCCTATTGGACTAATTCGTATTAACAACCCTAAATTAATTTCTTTAAAGTTGTGCAGGTTAGCATGAAATTAGTGGTCTGCATTAAGATGGCTTTACTTAGTAAGTCTGCGGAGGAGTGTTTTTCTTCTACAAGTTACTGTTTTTCCTTTTGTTCTTTCAGTTAACTGGCATGCTAGGCTGCTTAGATATACCTTGCCCTCTTTATGGCAGCCTTAACTATAACTATGTAACTTAACTATATAATTTAGATCTTACTTGTTTGTGTCTGTGTTGAAGTAAGCGAAGGAATGCTCAGACATGTTCCTTTCTATCCTGTCAGCTGAGCATGAACTGCCTTCTTCCTTTCCATTCCCGCAGACCAGAGTGGGAATAAACAAGGGGTAATTGCAAGTTTAACTGCCTCAGCTAGATCCAAAAAATGTGTTACCAGTACCTTCAACTGTCATAAGGTTTTCTGAAAGAATTCTAATTTAGTGTGGGATTTGTGTTTTGGTGTTTGGCTGGTTTGGGATTTTTTTGTTTGTGGGTTTGTTTGTTTGTTTTTTTGTTAAGAGACTCTAAAGTCTAGGGCTTGTATATGAGTAGTTTAAAGAGTCTTTGAGCAGTTTTTCATTTGCCTGGCCTAACAGCCCATAGGACAAGGGTCTGGTTCTGTTAGATTAATGCTAATTTTCTTTTGTTCCAGAATTCCAGAGACACTGCTTCTCTGTTGAAGGATAGTATCCCAATTACTGAATTTTCAGCTTCAGGACTATTTGAAGGTCATGACCTTCTGCGTAGAGGGTATGCTATACTTTTTCTTGTGCCATATCTGATGTTCAGTTTTAGATAGAGGAAGGTGTGTGTTAGATGTTTTCTTTAAAGAAGCTTCTTGGCAGGTGTATCTATCTCAAAAGCTGTAGCCTAAAGTGCACGTGTTTAGTCAGATTGTCTTTCGTGATTGAATTTTCTGTGAAACTTTTCACTTCAAGAAGTGGGTAATATTAATGTACTTTTACCTGTGATACACCTTTTTAGAAAAGTGATGGCAAAGTATTAATAATTGTGAAAGATATGCTGGTTGTAAAATACATGTATATGAGCGTGCCATAGCACTATGGGAAATGGTTAATTTCAGCATTGGTACAAAATGTAATGTAGTAAAAATAGTGTCCTTGTTTTTTGACATTTTGCATGAGTGTAAAAGCATGTACGTGTCTTGGATAATGAATCTAAAATATGTTCATAGAATTTAAAATATGGGTACTATGACTATGAGAGAGGGGAAAAGGTATGTACAATATTCGGTTTCCAAAGCCTGGATGCTTCTAAAATCAGACACCATGTAGTACAGACATAATTAAACCTGTGATGTTTCCATTTATTAACGCATTTCCCTATTTCTGGATAGTGCCAAGGAGGAAAAACTGTCATCGTTTTGTCAAACATAAAGAAAAAGGGATGCCTGAAATTAAAATACTCTCTTCTTATGGTAGTGCTTTAGTTAGAGGTCTTAGTTGCAGCTTCACCATTGAGCTTTTAGTTTGTTTTGTAGTTTGAAGTTTGCTAATCTTCTGTCTCTCTAGGGTGATGTTTTTATCTTAGATTAGTTTTGGAATATAACTTAAAAAACAATATCCTGAGTAATTTTTTGAAGTTCATTTTTTTTACTTGTATTTCTAGCTTTTCAAGTGTAAAAAGTGAATTGTTGCCCAGCCACCCACTGGAGCTGTCAGAAAAAAATGTAAGTATGATATGAGATGTGGCCATCTTCACTCTGAAGTAATTGTGAAGTTTAAATTAACAGTGTGGTTACTGGGACCACTTTGTGCAGTAACAAGTAATGAGCAGTGTCCTGCTTTTGACAGAATAAAGATGTTCAGCAGCAGTGATGTTTTATTTATACGAATAACACTGTTGTGAATTTTGTTTAATGTTAACCTCCCACTTGTGACTGTTTCCACTTCAAGTATGTAAGCAGGTTTCCGAGTAGGGATGTACTTGCTAAGGTTTAGTCGTCTGAAAGTCATTAAGCTAGTTGTGTATGCAGCCTCTGTAGGTAGGTGGGGACCTGTCACCTCTGGGAGGCTGATCCTCCCCTTTTGTCTGTAGGTTTAATGTACATCTTCATTTTCAGACTTCCACTCTGTGAACCCATAATAAATACTTTTTATTAAATCATTTGATCCCCTCTAGAAATTTTGCATGTACAGTTTGTCCGAAGAGTGTGTGATCTTGTCTGACTTAGTCATCACTGACGAACTGCTTGAGAGTGGTCTGTTGAAGGTCAAGGGAAACTAGATTGACAGCCTTGGCTAAATAGCTGATTGAACTGAAGCTCATCTCTGGTACTTGTTTTGTCAGCACAGAAGATTTGATGTAATAAAACATCCTGAAGCAAAGGCAGTATTTGGGTGTAATATTCCAAATTGCTAAGCTAATCAGCGTGACAAGGTCTGAATGTAATGTCTAATGTATTCCAATTCTAACCGGTGCTAGTGTTGTCTTGAGATAAAAGGATAATGTTAATGTGAAACCAACTTCAAAAGCTTATGTATAAATACTACAAATAAAACCTGCATAATTAAAAGATTACTTGCTAGAGAGAAAAAAAAATGCATAGAAATAATTAAACCAGACAATATGATCCCCTAAGAAATATGCTAAACTTTTAAATGTTTTTTTCCCGTATTGTTTGGTTAGTTTTTCTGTAACTTTATGGCTGATTTATCTAAGAATTATTTTTGTGTACATTTGAATGGGAAAAGACTTACCTTTAGCCTCAGTTATGGTTGGTTTTACTGCCATAAATGATAGGTTATTAGGGTAGCAGTAGCAGAAACCAGATCTTTCTGCTAACCAGATAAGGACCCTACCTTTATATATTAAAAAAATGGAAAAATAATGTGACCAGAATTTAAGTTTGAGATGAGATAGTATTTTCTGTGAACTTTTGAAGAGCATTCAATACAGGTGGTTATGAAGAAAATGCATGTTATGCCTTTGACTTGTGTTTTCCTGTTGGTTTTTGAGATCCCTCTGCATAAATGAGATTATGTTCTCATACTAGTAGGCCTTTGTCATGGTGATTGAGTAAAGGTTTTACAATAAGGGATTTGTATAATTTTTTTTTTACTTTAAAATACTGTATTGTGTCAACATTACCAGCATGTAGCCACTACTATAAAAGCCAAATTTGAGGCTGTATTACTGAAGCTTAACATTAAGCATAAGTTACTTTTGTGTACTTCAGTATTCATGACCCAGCCCTTTTTCATTGAAGAACCCTCTACAGAATAATTTGTCTTAATGATCAGTTTTAGAGCAGTTGGTAAGTTTATGAGCTTTCTTTTGCTTTTCAGAGTCATATGGAGTATATGTAGTGCTCTGTTTTCTTACTTGATCAGAAAAGTATTTCAAGTGTCTCAAGTAGTCTTTGGTGGCTAACAATAACATCAATTGTGGCTTTAAAGTTTGTGCTCTTACTTTAAACCAGACTTAGCTTCCAATTCATGCAGACAATATTGTAGTAAAGTAGCGCAGAACTACACCACTTGGTGGTGTTACATGTCCTGATTGTCAAAAATAACTAAATAAAATTGCTACTGTTGATTTGTAATAAAATAGAGCAAAAAGCTATTTCAGTTTCATAAAAGAAATATTATTGCATCTCTATCCTTTGTGTACATTTGAGACATATGATGGTATCACTGAATTTTTACATATATATTTAATAAGCTTGTTCATTTAAATAGGATGTCACAAATCTCTTCTGTGGCAGTAATTGAAAGTAACTTTTTCTAAAATAAAAATCAATGTTGTTTCTGATAGTTTCAGTTAAGTCAAGATAAAACAAACTTTGCCACACTGAGAAATATTCAAGGAATCCATGCACCCTTAAAGCTGCAGATGGAATTCAGAGCAGTGAAACAGGTAGGTATTTTTATACAACTTGTATGACTTAAAACCACTTGAAAATTTTTTATCTTGGAATGTTTTCAGAGAGACATCCTTCTTTGTTGAAATACCTTTTATTTCCAAAAGAAATTCTTTGACTGGACTGCCTTTATTAAAAACAGCCAACCAAACACTGCAATTAATGGTTTGCAGAACAGTCAATATGCTAAAGCCTTTCAGCTGCTGTTCTGTTATTGGTTACTCAGTGAAGTGGTAAATGCTCTAGGTTTTCTGTGGAGTAGCTTCCTGTAAGGCTTCAGAGAAAAGCAGGAGAAATTGAGTACTGATTCCTAAAATTAACACTCTCCTCTGTAGAATGTATGACCTCGGTGGGAAGGAATCTCTGCACCTGTAGGGA
>NW_010402047.1:5031-7531 GCF_000710305.1 Buceros rhinoceros silvestris
GGAAAAGAGACTTAGAGGACTGAAGCAGGTAGTGATTTGGGAGTGTATAGTAGAGGTAATGTGAAATCTGAAGCAGAGAATTTGCTGTGTACTTATTTTGTTCCACTGCCTTTTGTAAGATCAGGGGAGATCTACAGGGAGTTGAGTTCAAAGGTTTTAACTCTTAGTTGGGAAACTGAGTCTGTCTCCTTTTCCTTCTTGTCTCGTATGACGGATGGTAACTGGAGGGAGGCTGACTTTGTCCCTTGGGAAATGTAGAAAGCTCATCAGTCCTAGTAAACATTTTTTGGCTTCTTGGAGTTTGTCAAACTATTAAGAGTTGTTTTTCCAAGTGAGTTAGAGCAATTTTAAACTCCCTTCCAGTGGATCTGGTGGTACTGAACCACAGTGAGCTGCATTAAACTTGGCTGAAATTACTAGTCCTGAAAATGTGAAAGTCAGATGTGTGAAAACATCCCTTTATCTCAGCTGTGCTGTATTGTTAGGAAAAAGATTTTTTCCTCACTTATGTTAGCACATGGCAGAAAATGAGGCAGGTGAGGATATCCTGCTAGTGTTTCTCCACAGGTATTCCTGAGGGGTGGGTGGGGGAAGTATAGTGATTAGAAGGTTTTTCACTCCCAGCTTCATGTTAGATACACAAGTTCTCTTGTGGTTTAATTTCACTTTTCTAAAATATTTTCTAGAATGGGGTATTTGAACTTCTGACAATTGTACTAGTAGTGATTATGGAAATCTTTGACATATTTTGTGTGTAAAGAGATAGATACATTATAATTTTATGGTTGTGAAATATGTTCATGGTTTAACTTAAGTATCACTACTAGTAGTGAATGCAATTGCAGGTACAGATCTGCAGTTCTCAGAATAGTTAGGATCTGAATGCTCTGTGTACCACTTGAAATTTTCTTTGTAATACTGAGTGAAGGGTACAGATGACAGCGCTGAAAATAACTGGGAGTGGACTTGAAGCTTAAAAATTGTGGGGATCAGAGAAATAATTATTTAGATTAATTGGAAGAAGATTATGCTTAGATGTGAAAATCAATATAACTCTTTCACTTACTTTCCTGACTTGTGTCAGAGATGTAGGAAACTTAGAATGTGGTTTCCAAACTCGGCAGTATATGTTAGTTGCCCAGTACTGACCTCAGAGTGTCGATGCATTTGTTGCAGTGAGCTGCCCCAGCTCTGTGTGATAACAGAGGAGAGAAATAAACCTTTTTTTTTTTTTTTTTTTTTTTTTTTTTTTTTTTTAACACACTATTTGCTGTACTGGCTACACTGCAGTGAAAGCTACGAATCTAGTGAAAGGCTGCTTAGAGAGATGAACAATAGAAGATGGTAGCTTTCACTGTCTCTGTGTGCCAGTAGTTCTCTTATTTCATTATTGTTTTTGAAGGAAGAAGTGACTTTGCCTGATACTTTCTTAGTCACTTGAGACTGAGAAATCCAAATATAAACCCTGCAATTTCAGACTTGCAGAAACTTGAATTCTTGCTGTCTTTTCACAGGTCCAGCGTCTCCCGTTTCTTCACAGCTCAAACATAGCACTGGATACTCTGAGGGGAAATGCTGAATGCATTGGGTTTGAGGATATCCTTAACGGTAAATACATTCTGGTTTAAATGTTATGGAAACATTTAAAAGTAGAATTTGGGAAATGCGAAGTTCTTTGCCTCTATGGAATAAGAGAATTAAATGCACAAAATACAAAGAAAAAAATTAATGCCTAAAGGCAAAGAAGCGCTGGTGGAAGGAGAAATAAATGTGGTTCAGCTACTAGTTGTGTGGAAATTACTCTGAAATATTAAGCCATTATTTGCTTGTAGAAGTAGTAGAAGATCGTGTTCTCACATTGTATGCCTGTTTACTCAGAAACTCTTGAACTATTTGTGCAGATTTTGACAGGTGGAGGTTACAAAGATACAAAGTTTTTCTAAGTTCTATCTTTGAAAAGAAAGAAAGGCTAGAGGAGAGATACTGAGTGAATGAACCAGAGGCATGGCAGGGGGAAGGCTGCCTCAGAGTAACTCAACAGTTCACAGTTGACTGGTGGGCTGCTAACAGACAGTTAATGTGTGGAATAGCATAAACCTGGAAAAATAATTTTGAAAATATTTATTTCTAGCTGGTAGTTAAGGAAATGGAGGGAGGTGGAGGGTATTTTGAGGTACAGTTGGAGAATGGAAAGAGCCAGAGAGATAGGAAACTGGAAGTAATGGAGAGGTAAGTGCGAATCTAAGATGCGTGAGGTAAATCTGGGATTATTTTCTGGGATGGATTTATGGAGTGCCAGAAAAGGAATCTTAGGTTGTTGTGGTTCAGGGGGTAGAGCAATGTCAAATGTAATTTGTAGGAATTTGGTTATCTACCGTTGCTCAGAACAAGCTATTAAGTATTTATAAAGTGCTGAAGAATGAATGGGTTAAAAGCATTTTTTGGTAATGTTCTATTTATTAGCTGGGGCAGCATTAGATAATTTTGGTGTCTCTGGAGG
>NW_010402047.1:10031-16619 GCF_000710305.1 Buceros rhinoceros silvestris
ATCGAGTGCTCCTGTGCTCTCTGGAAAGCGTCCTTAAAGATCTGCCAGCTCTGTTCTGTTCCCTTGTCCCTGAGGGCTGTTTCCCAGGGGGTCCTATAGACTAACTCCTTAAAGAGCTGGAATTTTGTTTTCCTAAAATTCAGGGTTCTGATGTTACTGACTCATGTCCTGTAGGACTGTGAGCTCCACCACTGTGTGATCACTGCAGCCCACGCTGCCGCAAATCTTCACATCACCTGTGAGCTCACTTGCGTTGGTTATCAGGTTCAGAACTGCACCCCCTCTAGTGTGGCTGTCTATTACCTGGCTTAAGTTCTTGCATTCCAGGAGTCTCCTGGGTTGCCCACAGGTCGCTGTGCTACTTTTCCAGCAGATACTGGGGTGGTTGAAGTCCCTCAGCAGGATGAGAGCTTGCACGTCATGCCTCCTGTAGCTGGAGTAAGAAGGCTTCATCACTATTCTCCCCTTCATTGGGCAGCCTGTAGTAGCAGTAGTAGACACCCTACTAAAGGTTCCCTTTATTGCCTTGATCTCTTCTTCTTACCCATAAGCTTTCGACCTGCTTGTGGCTATTTTTCAGGGACAGCTCTTCAGAGTATCCATTTCTGGACACAAGGGCAAGGCCTCTGCCCCTCCTTCCCCATCTGTCCCTTCTGAACAGCCTGTAGCCATCAATAGTCACACTCCAGCCAAATCCTGCAGGACAGTTGAATGATGTGGCATGTGAGAAGAAATAAGTCCGTGGTTCAAAAGATGTCATCTCTTGTCATAGGTGGGAAGCTTGAAACAGTGTTTCGAAGGAACTGTCTTTATTGCTAACTGCTCTTAGTGTTCTGTGGTAGGTAATTTTAGCAGAAATACTGCTATAAACCTCTTTTTACAATCCCAAATAAATACCTCTTGTGCTTTACAATGTGCTGCCAATTCCTTATTCACGTCGGCGAAAGCCTCTAGCTTCCATCCTGGAAATTTTACAGTACTTTAATGTGCATTTATTGCAAAACACTGCAACAGATTAAAACCATTGAGATGACACAGTATAAGACACTTCACTGGTGGTATGATTCTGTTTTATATTTAAACTTGTTTCATTTAAGAAGTGAAGCTTCTAAAATTGTCTTCCACTTGAGAGTTGCAGAAATTCAAGCCTTGTGCTAGGAAATACAAGCTACTTCATTTGTATTTTTTGCCTTAGTGAGGTGAAACACAGAATGAGTAAGCTGAATGCGTCCTACTCACTGTTTTGTTTTCCATAGCTGTCCTGGTCTTTCTGTGAGCTGATACACTTTATTAAATATCAGAATCAGCTGATATTTTATAATTGTCAAGTTTCTTGGCAGTTTTGTGTAAAGCAAAAGCAAACTGGTGTTAGTAAAGCAAGCTTTGGGTTCAGTAGCCTTTGTGTTGCTCTAGACTCAGGCCAGAAAGGCTCAGGGATTTCCTTGCCAGCTCTGGGACACGGTACAGGCATGGATTTTTTTTTTTTTTTAGAATTTTCACATCTGCCTTCCTACTAGCACTGTTCCGGAAAACAGGGAGCCATCCTATAGCTGTACACAGTTACTGGTACCTTATGGCTCCGTTGTCTCAGTGCATCCAGCTGGTTGGCCTCTCTTGGTGTTGGCTGAAAGACAGATGCTGTTATATCTGAGCAAAACTACCTTAAGGCAAGTAATTTACCAGAGCCTTATCAGTGCAGCAAAGAGTGGACAGATTAGTAGGTGGTTTTGTTCAACAATTAATATACTTCATTGTAATCTTGGGTGAGATGAAGCCATACTCAGAGCAAGAAAGTTGCATTGTTCATGATGTTTATAAGGAAGCCAATATTAGGGGTTAGCCAGGCTGGAAAGCAAATGGTATGTGCAAGAGACCGGTGCAAGAGTTTATGTGTTAATGAAGTAATGGGAGTCAGACAGGACTGAGGCAAAGAGCTTTCGAGATAGAAAGGAAGGGTTACACTTCTGCAGTGCTGCAGTGTGTTGAGCTGGGATTGGGCTTCCTGGCCCAGCCTCTCCTCCCTGTTTCTATAAGCCTCATTCCGTAAAGCAGGTGCTGCAAGTAGCACCCCGCAGAGGTGTGCCAAGCGAGGTGTGCTGGCAAGTGGAGCTGGGACAGCCAGCCTTGGTCTTGTGTTGGACTCAGCCTGGGCAAGCGGAGGAAGGTGCTTGCAGACCCACTGGTCCGACAGGTGCACCACAAGGACAAGGACCCATGCTGACTTCTTGCAGATGGCAGTGCTGTCTGCCCCTGCTCTGCAACTCTCCACCTCCTCTTGGTGCTGATGTCCTGGTCAGCATCCTTTCCTCTCCCCACGTGCAGGAGGGAGGCAAAAGCACATCTTTCTGCACTGCTGTTTGTTTGTTGTGACCACAAAAAATATATGATACCATAGTGCTGCTGCTTCTGTTGACAAACAGGAGGATTGATAAACAATCCTCCACCAGTTATCCTGTTGGCCATTTGAGAAAAAACAAAGCAAGAACTACAAATACAACATCCAATTTTAAAAAAATAAATTCATTATTAATTTATGTCAAAATAATTTGCATATATATACAATTAGAGCAACTATTATAAACTTGAAAGATTTTAATTTAATAATCTGAAGTGTGTTAGTACCTGGTTTCCTCAGCTTGCCCTGTGCTAGGCACTTCAAAACACAGTTCAGATCCTTGATGTTTTTTCACCTAAACTAACAGCCAGTTTGAAATGCTGTATCTACCAGATATACTTTGCAAACAGCAAGTACTTTGCACAGCAAAATCAAACTGTAACAAAGCCATTCCTAAAGAGTACATGCTTGTTCTCGTTTGCACTGACACAATGCCACTGCCGAACTTGCTTGCTTTGTTGCTACCTTCCGAGTACTAGCAGAGGTGCATGTTGAAGAAAAGGAAGTGAAGGCACACACACTTTCTTCTTAATTTGCTTTACGCTTCCCAGGCAGTTTTGTGTGAAACAGTTAATTTCATAAAGCCTTACATAACTGCATAATGAAGAGGCAGGAAGACAATGTAATCTTTGTGCTGAAACCCTTTACATCAGTGTTTTCTTCATCTCTCTACAAGTACCCATTATGTTTTAGACCCACTATTAGAAAACTCGGCTCACTTCTCCAGCAAGTTGGCAGCAACTTGGGCACCTCAAGGGAGAAGAGTTAAGCAGTTTTATTTATTGGCTAGTGTCTAAACTACTAATGATCTTTAATTGCCAAGAGCTGCCTTGGTAGTTCAGGACAGCAGTGTAAGAGCTGGCTGTTAGCTGTGTCAATACTCATTCCCCCTGTTCTGGATGAATGCTACGGTTTTCACCAGTGACGGGTAGGTGGTGGTCTCTTGGATAGTGTAAACTCTCCTTTACCTTATTTAAACCCTCTTCCAAATCACGATACGTAGCTTGGAAATGATGCTGTCATTCAAACAAAAAGGATCTACAGTACTAGTATTTTTGGTGGAGTACCACTTCTGTAGAAGTACTCTCTCTGTGCGATGGATATTAATGGCTGTAAGCAGATCACTGATTATACAGCATACGCTATGTCCATTTTCATGTTTATCCTATGCTGTGCGCTTGCGGAATCAGTTCCCATATCACAGTTGCTTTCCTAGAGTTTTCCTTTTGTAAATGTCAACCACTTTACATTACTTTGATTTCACTACCTCAGCTGTTTTGGGGGAAGAGAGTCACATACAAACTACGCGTACTTTCAGGGATCAGAACAATATGGGCTGCCAAACTCTGAAAAAAACACATGGGAGTGGGCCCTAATATGGTATTATAGTCACAGTTCTGCTGTGCTGTGCACTCCAGAAGCTAATACTCTGGATAATTACTACTTTACTTTAAAATCTTAAGCAAAAAGGTGAAGGGTCAATGCAGAAACTGATTCCTGGGTGTGGCAGTCTCACCAGTTTGCACTGTGGCCCTGGGCAAGTCACTTGTCCTCTCTGTTAATTTCTCTCTGCAACAGGGAAGATAATATCTACGATGGAATAGTGTTTGTAAAGTGCTTTGAAGATGAGAAATGCTGTTCAAGTGCTCATAAATTACAATGCATTCATTGCAAGATGATTAGATTAATGATTCAGATTTGGTCATCTCATTTCAGGACTGTTAAAAAAATAAAGATCCACTGAAAAGAAGTGGTATTAGAGCCTTTCACTGGAATAAACAGCCAACTTAACTAGGAAACAAGAAACATCTATGGGACAAAAAATAGAGGTGTCTGTATGCAGTCCCTAATATATAGGAAAAGATAAAAATAAATGTGCAATACGGCCTCTGCAAAATGTAGGCATAGGCCTAACTTCACACTCTGCAAGCTGAAACTTTCTAAGTATGACAGTTCTGTGTGAAAAACCATTTTAAGAACTAAGTCACAGGCAAGGTCCACACATAATACATTAAAATTGCACAAAGATTCCTTGTTAACTGCAGAGCAGTAAGTCTACTTAGAGCAGGTGCAAGTACTGCCTCCAGCTTGGTTGCTTTCTGAAAATCTACCCTTTAGTAATTTTAGGTTTGGGGGCTTCACCATTAAGATAGGCCTTCTAAGATGTACACCGTGGACCGCAGCCTCAGCTGGCATGAGCTCCACCAGCTTCAGCAGAATTGCCAGCACCCTCCGAGTTGATAAGCTTATCTCTGTCACCCCACTTAGAATGATACAAGATGTATCACAATCCACAGCTGACATTCTCAAACTTGAGAAAGGGTAAGTGGAAAGAGAGAATCATCCTACCTTACGTTTTTCTTCATGCTGAAAGCAGCGTTAAAATCTCCACTGCCAGCCCATCTGCATAGTTAAGTAGAAGAGCTAGCTTTATCCAAGTGCTGGGAAGAGACTGGATATAGAGTGCTACCAATTTAGTGCTTACTGCTGCAGGGCTACTTTGAGATTGCATCTGCAACTGTTGTGTTATCTCTGTATGACATAATGGTCTCTGCCACTGCATGTCAGAGTAGAAAACCCCGGTAGATGAATCCTTTGTTCAACTATCAACACTCTCTATGCTGGATACTTCTTCAGGTACAAGCAGAGCCAACTCCTCTCCGTTCCAGCTTGTGCACAGAAGCCAGCTGTAAGACACAGATAAGACAGAAATCTTTAGCTGAGATAGCACGCTGATGCAGCACCAACAAAACACATTCAATAGCTCTGTTACAGCCATCTTCTGTGGCACAGAGCTTGCCTTCATTAGTTAGACTACGTCATTACTGCTGTCTTTCAGAAGTGCTAAACTACTATGCCTGATTTATTACAGACTGGAACAGCTACCCTTTCTGCTCCCAAACACTAACATTGCATGATGCTCTCAAAAGAAAGATTTCAGAGAAAAGTTACTCAAAATGTGGGATATGTGAGACAGAAGGAAATGACAGAATAACAGAAGGAAAAGAAAAATAACTTCCAAAAATTTACAGTGATAATGGACTACAGTCCTGATTGCAGGATGGACAAATTGATGGTAAGTATCTGTTGCCTTTTGCACAGAAGAGAATGCTTTTGTACAAGAAACTTTATCACTCAGCAGTGAAATAAACTAAAACTAATATTTAGTAAACCAGAAGTACTTACTGGACCTTTGTTAATGTAACTGAATTCCTCACTTTTTTATTACTTTACTGAAAAGTATTCTCCAACTCAGCAAAGACCCCTTGGCTTCAATTCCCTCAGGCCTGAGACCCGTCACTACCTTGGTCTTAAGTCACCTTTATGTAGCTTCTCTGGATAGACTATGTAGAACACCGTAATGAGGCAGGCACAGACTTGAAATTATGTTAAATATTCTAACTCTACAGCATTATCACTGCCTATTTAGAACTTAAAATGCAGCTGATGCAGAGATAAAAGGCAACTGAGGTAAAGTCTAAGCATTAGATAAAAAGATGGAAGTCTCCAGCAAGAGTACCAACCTCTTAAGAAAAACAGCTTTCCTCCCAAATATACATCTATCATATGAAAAGTGATCATTCTGTCATTTAGTTTTACGTTCCAGCATGATAAAAAGACATCATTTATACCGGAACTAATGTAAAGTGAACTTCACTTTTGTGAATACTCATGAATAATGACCTTTCACTGTCAGTATCACTAGATGGTCACTAGATATAATTCAATGCAAATGCTATAGAGGAATTTTTTTAAAAACATATCTGGAGGTTTACTCATATGGAGCCTGAAGTTAGTGCAGATCTTCTACAGGTTTTGATGGCACTGGGTCACAAGCTACCCATGAACAAGGTCTGGGACAGGTAACTTTCCACTAAATTTACTAGTTGGTCATGTTTATAGCTCTCATTAACGTCTAGAAGAGCTCAGACTGCAAAACTAAGCTCACACCTTGCAAGTGATGTTACTTTTGTTTGTCAAAGGCTCTCCTCAGGGACATACGTAAAGGTATCAAACTAAGGGAAAGGACGCACATGCAGTCAAGGCTACGGCGTATCTCAGTAACAGTACATTCAGGGTAGATATCAGTTTGGTGGAATTATGTGACAAGTTCACAACATGGCGTTGATGGGAGGTAGCTGTATCAGGGCCAGACTGGGCTGAGGATGGGAAAAACTCCAGCAAGGTGTAGG
>NW_010402047.1:16701-19851 GCF_000710305.1 Buceros rhinoceros silvestris
GGAAGTAGGTGTTGAGAGAAAAAACAGGAAACCACAGCTACTGGCAGCCACAGAGCCACTTCTCTCAGAGAAGTGTCACAAGCCTCACTGAGAGAAAGCCACCCTCTATAACCTGAGCTCCCTCTCTCCTGTCTGATCGCCCTTGGGGAAGACACTGCCATGTGTCCTTGTTTCAGCTCTGCTCCACTCCTAGCAGTCCCCTGTACCTTTCATAGGCTTGCTAGATATAAGCAGTTCCTGAACTGGGTGGAAGCTGGAGGGAAGGCCACACAAAAAATACACCCAGCACACTAGAAAACACTGAAGTTTGAGAACTACTGCACTAAACCATTCTGCTTTAATCTATGTCAAAACAGAAATGACAAGTAAAAACAGTACGAAGCACCCTCCTGATCTGTACTTACCACAGGACAGCCAGTGGAATTAGACAAAGGCCTGCAGATAGGAGGAAGCTAAATCCTGAAAACCATGCAACAGTAGCTGCATAGAGAATGTTAAAAATGGAAAGTGAAATGGTGCCGGTCACAACTTCTAAGCAGGCAATACAAGCAAACACAGCACCTGCAAAAAACAAATGGATGAATTACGAACAAAACAAAATAAAACCAAAACTCCTTCAAAGTACTGAAGTTTTTTTAACTTGTTTTGAAAAATCTCTCAGTGTTTTAGCAAATATGCGAGTAACAGGCACCCGAGTATCACACGTCTTTGCTATGGATGTGTCTTCCGTGGAGACTCTAAGACTTGTTTTTTGGATGAAAACCAAAACAAACCAAAACATTTTGCTGATGGAAACTATTTGTCTCTGCTACTATTTTGTCACTGTACCTACTTTCTTCAATCTGCTCATCACGTGAAGTTCAAACTGTTCATCCTCACTAACCATGTTAGGCACATCTTCATCCCTTATCCCTTCCAATTCTCTCAATTGTCACTCTTCCCTTTCTTTTCCACTCTTCAGAGCAGAAAAGGCTCTGATCCAACAAAGAACGCTGGATCAGCACATAACCATCTCCTTCTCATTTTTGCAAGGAAAGAAACAACATTTTTTGCACTGAACTTCTGCCCTTGTGGTGGCAGTCTATGCCATCAGTGTCTTGTTGAACACAGTTTCCCAAGCGGCATTCATATTCATGAGACCATAAACAAAATCACAACAGGTAAGCAGAAAAGGATGACAAGAGGCAGCCTGTTGCCTGCATCAAACTACTCAAAGCCCTGAAGAATGCCAAGAAACTGCAAAAACAAAGGTTTATGTTATCATAGTTAAGTACAAAGAGATCTTTGTTTTAGTGTATAATGATAAGTCTTTTGAAAAATAAAACCAAACAACTCAGGAGAATGCTGACTGAATAGCAGAAATAGATTTTTCTCTCCATGTTGAAATCTTGTGAAGGTAGAAGCACTTGTGAAATCATGTCTGTATAATTCTTGAGCATGCCTCTGCTTCAAGTTTCCCATGGTCTTTATTTTTAGAGCAATATCTCCTCTGAAGGTTGAAACTTGCCGTAGTTTCTAAACACAATGTTCTTCTTATTAAATTCAGAATCAAAAGCCATTAATATCATGACACAGGGTCATATTATGTGGAACTTGAAAGACAAGCAGTTTTAAAATACCAGTACATATCTGTTTGTTTAAAGGTAATCTTGGTGGATCTCTGTTCTGAAATATCATGCTACTGTGTAGTTTTAAAAAAAATTTGACTCACCCTGTTCACCAGGGAGAACCACTTTTGACAGCATGGATCGGAGAACAGGAATAGGCATAAAGCAGAACAAAGATGGCACCCTTACTGTAAAGCAATGAATCAGTCATGAGACACTGATGTAATAAAAATCTGGGATTTTACAAATACATTGCAAATGAATTAGTCATATACTTTTGAATGCTCAGGTCCGCAAACAGTAAAAAAGGCAACAGAAAAGTCAAACTACAAGTACACTGACACGCAATTATTCAAGCACAGAGAAATTAATAAATCCAATATATCTGTATGGCACTAAAATCAGATCATAAGCAAGTAATTCTGTTCTCTCTTCACCCACTTCATCTTCTAACTAAATCTTAAATCACCCTGACCAAACTTGTGTATTTTAACTCTCTAAGACCCTTTCAAGACAGTACATCCAATACCTACTAACTGCACTCACTACAGATAACTCAGCAATATTTTCATATATATCTTGTTGATCATGGAACAACTGATACTGAACTCACCTAAAAACATGAGCAGGGTAGTTTTGGCAAAGGCAGCCATGACCATTCCTCCAATGTAAGAAAATATCCCGATGAAGACAATATAAATGTCTTTGAGCCATTTAGAAAATAAATAAACTCCTAAAAAACTTGTCAGAGAAACAGAAGTGATCGCAGCTACTCCATATCCAATGTATACTTCATCCCAGCAGAGTGGCTCATCCAGTTCGTACAGTGTAAAAAGTGAAGTCCCACCAATCATATTAAACATGTAAGTCATAAATGTAAAAAGTAACAGAATTATTAAAATTCTTTTTTTATAAGGGGAAGTTTTAAAAAGCATGTACACTCCAGAAAATGTGTCTCCAAGAAGTTTTTTACAGGATGCTGGTGCCTCGTGCTGGAATTCAGATACACCTACTGTATCTTCCAGAAAAAATACAATGTAGGTAATATTAACAACATGAAGCAGAGATGCAGTCACAAATGTCCATGTAAAGCCTACTCCTCTTAGAAAGTAGCCAGACGACAGTCCTGCCAATCCAGATACAACTCCAAAAATCAAATCCACCACAGCTATTCGTGTTGTTTTCTGCTTCTCATCACGACACAAATCTGCTATAAAAGCAAAGCCTCCTCCAAGGAAAGTTGCCATACTCCCAAACAGTCCAGTAATAAATGCAACTGCAAACAGGGCAGAGAGTGGCAAGGAAAAGTATGATATTACAGCGAGGCCAATATTAGAAATCAAAGCTCCCACTGATGGTAAAACTAACGACTTTTTGCGTCCCTGGCGATCACCATTGGCTACAATGACAAAGGCAACTATAAGGCTGGGAACTGCCCCAGTTAAGTCCAATTGCATATTAAAAACAGAGGCTTTTTCTTGAACTTCCTGCAAAGAGAAAAGAAAAATAACTGTAAGTACTATAATATATTAAAAATAATAAA
>NW_010402048.1:0-7117 GCF_000710305.1 Buceros rhinoceros silvestris
AAAACCAAGAAAAGACAAGTGATGCACAATGTAGTTGCTCACCACTGACTGACCAATGCCCAAGCAGTTATCCGCCCTCCCTGGCCGACTCCCTCTAGTTGCTGAGCATGATGTTCTATGGTAGGGAATATCCCTCTGGCTAGTTCAGGTCAGCTGTCCTGGCCATGCTCCCTCCCCGCTTCCTGTGCACCCACTCACTAGCAGAGTATGGGAATCTGAAAAATCTCTGACTTAGGATAATCACCCCTTAGCAACAACTAAAACATCAGTGTGTTATCAACTTTGTTCTCACGCTAAATCCGAAACACAGCACTGTACCAGCTATTAGGAAGAAAATTTACTCTGTCCCAGTTGAAACCAGGATAGCAAGGTTTTCATCAAATAATCTTATACTGTATATCCAATACAGGACATCTTCACTTCAAAGTAATTGCTCCTTTTAGAATATCTGCTTCTTTTGAGTCTAAGTTATTACCATAAATATCAGTTACCAGATTCAAGTTTAGGATCTAACTGATGAGTCTTTAATTTAATTTTAATTGTGACGGTAAGCACTTATCAAACACAGAACTGATGAATCTAAAGAATCTCATGATCTGTATAGATCAGCCAAATGGTATTTTTCCAGTTCTTGAAGAAATTTCTGAAAGCTCTGGAAAATGCTATTTAGTGTCTGCTGCCAGGTATTGACAGAATACTCTTATGGTCTAGATATTTTCAAACAGTAATTAATGCTGTGCTAGTCAGGCTGACCGAGAGACCTAAGCAATGTTTTCCCCTGCTTGTTGTGTTGTTTATTACATTAGTGACTGAGACACTCTTAAGACTGTAACCTAGACCTAGATTACGATTTGTTAGACAGCTAAAGTGGGATAGGACGAATACCACAAAATGTGTCCATAACTCATTTGGAATACTTGTTCAAACTAAATTATTCTTACAATACTTCATGTTATCTAATTCTGAAATATCTACATGTTTGTCTAAAGCAAGCTAGGATAACAGGCAATTAGTTTTGTTGTCACTGCAATCAACAGCATGAATGCAAAAAATACAGCTTTTCAGATGTGTTATATTAACCGCATTTAAAGTGAGGACAAAACTCTTGTAGGCTTGGTTTCATATTGTATCTCTAAAAATTCATAATAGGTGATTAAAGGTCTGCATGCAATAATTATGTTTCAGAATATTAATTAAAAGTAAAACTAAAAAATATTTATGAAGGTAAACAAGTTATCTATCAAATATAGTATAGCAATTAGTAACCTTAGAGTTGCGTGCTTTTAATCACAGAGCAAATTGCTTAATTTTACATAACAAATATAAATATTTATGTTATTTATGAGAAATGAAAGTATTTAAAAATATTTTTTAATTGTTTTGTCTCAATTTCTCTGCTTGCCTGCTACATATTGAAGATGAGTGAGCAAACTTTCTACTAGCACTAGGCATGGGTTAGGCTTGTATAGACTAGGACATGCCAAGCAAGCTTGGAAGCTAGTGGAATCAGATGTGCTAGTGCATTCCCAAAACCTTTCTGCTGTCTTCCCTGCCTGCTCCAGGCAAAGAGTTGCCTGCATACCAAGGGCCCAAGCAGGAGTACTTTTCAGTTAATGAGCAACGTTATAGTGTTCAGCATATAACTTCCTTAGACAAAACTTCACAGTGAAGTGAGGACAAATTTTTCTCATGTATTCAGGATTGCAAGCTGAACTAACAGTTAAAATGGGATCCCTGTGTGGTAAAGTTAGATTCCTTTTTACTAAAGTTTTTGCTTCTCATAGTTCTCTACCTAGAAGGTGTTTACTACCTAGAAGGTGTGACTACAAATAGAGGGGACTCTCTGTTAGTTATGAAGCTGGGATAGTCGTAAGGCATATAACAAATGTTGGGCGTACATGTCCCTAGCAAACTTGCTAGAGCCGTAGGAAAGCACCAGTGCTGATTCTACTTCTACCTCTTGAGGGGAGGAGGTGAAATACTGGCTGTTCATTTGAGTCCTGGCAGAACTTTTGAGAAGTTACATATAAAACAATATAGGCAACTGATTTCTACTCCTGTATCTTTTAACGCAGAATTGCTGACCCTCTTTTAAGGATGAAGGACACAGACCTGCTAACTATAACCATGAGAAGACCTAAATGTATAATGACTGTCAGGAAGGATCATTTCCTTAGTTTTGCCAGCAGGCTATAGCTGATAAGCAGAGAAAATGAATAAAGTGGGATTTCTGTAAACAATATTGATTAAGGTAACTCACTGACATACTGACAAAAGACAAACCTGAAAAACTGCTAACTAATGGTTAAACACCCAAATTCTTTAAAGAGAAGATGATACCAGGCTGGGACATAAGTGTGGGGGAAGAGGAGAGAAAAGAGAAAGTTCTGGGTAAGTATCTCTGGCTAGAACTAAACATAATTTTTATTTTTTTTAAGAAATAATGTTCAAACACTTGGATTTATTTCCTACTTTCAGAGAACTTAGGGGAAAGGAAAGTATTCAGAAAAAACCAAATAATCACAATTTTAAAAAATAATTTATTCAATGTAAGTGAGGTCTTTGGCAGAACTCCTTTATTCTTTTCATTAATTTTACCTGAACTGTGTGTTTATTTGTATTATCTATATGTATATAAAATCACATGGACACAGAACACTGTCAAGAGACTGTTATAAAAAGCCTTAATATAAAGAGAGCAATAAACAAAACTAATTAAAGGTATGGGTAGCATAAATTTTTAATAGAAACCATTAATACTGGTGCATCTTCCTGGTAACATTGTACTGTGCTGAGTAAAGTTCGCCATTGTTGATTTCTGTGCGAATTAAGGATGCAGAGATGGTTTTGCGATCACCTTGGCTCTTGAGCTTTCCCTCAGTTCCTGAGGCTTTCTCAGTGACCTTGAAGTATGCCTGAGAATTCCGTAAGAGTATAGACAATTTAGAATTTCAAGTCGAGTTCCAATTACTAGTACATCTGAAAGTACTGAAACACTTTCATTTTAGTTTCCTCCACTTCTCCTGCTTTTATGTACTTTTTTTTTCTTGGGGTGGATTATTCTTATTTACTTAAAAAAGATTTCCAGAATTTGCTTGATAGAGGAAGACACAGGTTTATGAGTGCTGACCTAATTACAGATAAAGTATGTACATTTTACAGACGTAAAATATTTTCCTGATATCAGCTTGGAAACTACTGGTTACTTACACTTAATTTTAATGTTATTTCAAAGACTGCACTACAGTGGCTGAAAGTGAGATCATTCCTAGCACATCAATATAAAACTTACCATCAGAACCACATATACCCTTCTTGTGTGGGGGAGGTTTTACAAGAAAAACAGCAATGTGATCTTGAAGTACTTCCCTCCAGATAGAACAACATTATTTCAATATCATTTGTAAACCCATAGGATCCTGGAACTCTTTTAATCCCAAATATTTATTTTGCCATTATTCTATAATTAAGATTTGGGGTACAATAGAAACAGAAAAGTAGCCAGAAGAGATACAGAGTTTAAAAAAAAGAAAAAAAGCCCTAAAAAAAACCCCACAACCTTCTCTACCCTTCCCTTACTGATTCAGAAACATTACAAGAAAACTACTATTTTTATTTAAATCCTTTAATATTTTATAAATGCTTGTATGACATACGTAATGAATTCCAAAGGTAAGAAATTTTATGAAGCTTATTATGTGGTCTCTGTGGGGTTTTTTAAAGCATTTTGTGTACATGAGGATATACCAAACGGTTGTTTGGTTGCCAAACTCATTTCAAAGTTACATATAAAAACTTGCTGTGTAAAACCACAATAGAAGTTAAAGAGAGAAAGAATGTATAAAATTTCTATTTCCCACAACTGGTCTTAATACAATATGAATAAAGACTTGTGCAGTTTGCAGAACTTTGCTAAGAAAGAAATTGGAAAGCTGAAATAGAAAAGCACAGTTTGACATTTCTGGGTGCAAGTTAAATGTATGTGTGTAAGGGCTTTGTAATAAATTGATGCCATTACCAAGCTTTTAATCATTAATCAAACCAAGATTCAAGAGAAACAGGACTTCTAAGTTTTGCCAGTGTGTCATGAGATTCACGTTCACAGGATTCCACCTGACTTTGCAGCTTCTCATCTCTAAATGACATTACAAACCACTCATTACTCATAGTGCAAGGAATTCATGCAGCATGTGTAACAAGAGAAGAAGTAGTATTTTTTTGGGGGGGTGGGGGTGGAAAAAGAAGATGTGTAACTCTGAATCGATGTTAGAGGAAGAACAGTCTCGATACTTGAGTGGTTAAGCTGTTGTCAATTACAGCCGTAATTTGCATATCAGAAACTTATATGCAAGGAAATTTGCCCATAGCAGTTGTACTCAATTATCATTTAACTTGTCTTCCACCATACAAAAAGCACCGCAATGTTATATGAGGGTAAAGTCTTTTTGCTCGGCTAACAACAGCTAATCCTCTTTCCTCAGCATTGAATTTTAGCTCAGACAGGGCACTGCTGGCAAAAGCTGAAGAACAGAAATTAAGGTTATTATTTTGGGGTGATGGAGTAAGTAGATGGTGATGGAAGATGTTATATATACGACTTTAAATTGTGCATGATGAGTTATTCCTTTCATGTCCTAGCATCTCTCTTTTTGATCAGCAGTGATGTTTAGATAAGAGATGCTTTGTAGATCAGGATGTAAGAAACAAGGATGAGAGGCTCTATCATTCTGGGCAATCTCCTGTTGTGTAATGTACACTGTTCCCTCAATCACATGAAATATACTGTTACTGTCTTTTAAAAATATTACCTCTGATCTGCTTAATGCCTTTGTAGGATTATTATTTTTTCCAGAAATCACCGAAGCTGTGAGTCTGACGCCATACATATTTATGTGCTTAGGCGTTACCATTTATACTTTTGGAATCTGGGGATATATGATTGATGTGAATTTTGGTTTTGGAAATCAGAATTTTCCATGCCTTAGTTCCCTGAGGATGGTAGTACTGCATGTTTTACATTGTAGGCATTTTCTATTTCATTACTGTTTCATAACAAAACCAGTAGTGATGCACACATTCCATATGAAGTTGCCAACTAACCTTTTATCAATAACTTCTGAGTATAAAAATGCGTATGTGCATTTTATATCCAGTGGTTTTACTTTCTGTTCACTTACAGAAATGAAGTTGCTATAAGAGATATCTAATAGATGTGGAAAATGAATATTTATGAGAAAAAGTCTAAAGTAAGCATTTTGTAAGAAAAAAATCAATAACGTGACATATAAAGCAAAACAAAATTAAGGAACACAATTTTCTTAGCAAATTTGACTTATTGAGAGTAAATAGCTATAAGAGAATTTCTTAGGTGGAGGCTACACTTCACCATTTTCACTGAACTTTCCTTTTCTTGCAATATTCTTGCAAGAAAATATTTCTTGCAATATTCTAGGATACTTATTTTCCATGGCGAGCCAAGAAATTTCTGTATTATTTTCAAATTTCCTGAGTTAATCTCTGAATTGCAGAAATTAGTGGTAAACTATTCTGTCAAACAAGTGCTTGCCAACTGGTCAACATGCAAGATATCAAGCTTATTTCTTATGTGTAACATGGATGATTGGAAAAGCCATTTTGCAAAAATTTAAGGTGGTAATTTTAACCACATTTTCTCAACGGTGATTTGGACTTGCCTTGATCTCTTTAGTTCTCTTTTATTACTTTTTTTTTTTATGTAAGAGTCACGTTAGGCTGCAAGTATGTGTCATACAAACGCTGTAGCCCAAGTTTCACTCTGAATTTAAAAACAATACAGGCACTATTTTGTGTTCAATTATCTCACTATCCTTAAGAGACCAGAGTCTGTCTTTCTACAATTTCAGTCAGTTTCTCTTGCATTTGTGGGAGAAGCATAAAATCACCAGGACATAATGATACAGGCAGTACAGCTGAAACAAAGAAGGATGATCCACTTGCTCAGAGGATAGTCAGGAACCAAGAACAGATTCTGTTGTACTTCTACTTATTCCTGTACCGTCACTTAATGCAAGTTGTTCTTGCTCAAACACTAAAAGGTAGTTGTGTGCCTATGTATATCATTTAGTTGTTCCTGACATCCCTTCATCTACTGCTAAGTGTCCCTTAGATAACTATGTTTTTTCTGGATGCTTACATGCAGTTAATAAAACACTAATGCTGACAATATGTTGCTGACAAGGCACCTCTCAGGCAAGAGTCTGATCCTTGAATCATGTCCAGTGCACCCCTGCCACTGGGACACTCAAACAGCTTGTGGGAACCTTATATTCTTTCAACGGGACCTTTAGATTTAACATCTGAAATCCTAAATGTCATCTTTAATCAATGAGATACGTGTATGTCAATGGATGCCTTAATCCATGAGTTAACAAATATTCTTGTTACGCAAAATGGAATTCAGTCAGAGGAGGTCTTATCCCGATGTTATAGTAGCTACTGTACTTTCCCAAGATATATGAGCTTCAGGCTATTAATCTAATCCCACAGAGTACTTGGAACATAAGATTGTTAACTTCTCTGTGCTGATCTGTCTTCCTTGCTTTTTGTAGCAGTTTAAATGGGTGCAAGAACTCAATTCCAAGACAGTTTGTTTTTCAGTGTCCCAAGACTACTTATAAGTAGACTTTCACTAACTCTTCCATTTCAGTGAGTAATTCTTGGTTTAATTTTTTTCGTTAGTTGCATTATTTTTTTAATTTTTTTAGCTTCTTTCTGTGGATTCCTTCATTCAGGTGGTAGCTGTGCCCATATACCATGAAAGAGACATACGGATTCTAGGCAGATGAGTATCTGAAGGTCAGAAACTGATGTTCTAAGTCTTAGTTAATGTGGTGGGTTGATCTTGGCTGGATGCCAGGTGTCCACCATACTGCTTTATCACTCCCCCTCCTCAGCTGAACAGAGGGAGTGAAAATGTAAGGATAGGCTTGTGGGTGAAGATCGTCATCATCATGGCTTGGCTTCGCGGATGAAGATTTGGGAAGGGCTTTACCCACGCTCACTGCAAGCGCGCTGATGGCTGAAAAGGCCAATGCGAGATAGTCCAGTTACAAAAAGCACAGCAGAAGGTCTCTTTGGG
>NW_010402049.1:0-21918 GCF_000710305.1 Buceros rhinoceros silvestris
TGTTCCTGAGAGTGTAGGAAGTTGTGTCTTGCTGTATTCCCAGGGACATCCGAACTCGTCATTACCTTTGGTCTGTTGGAGCACTGGGCAACTTTCATTGTAATAAATCTGCAGTTTTGGGGTAGCTGCTGCTGCCTGTTCTGTGGATGCCTCAATGCCTGCCACAGCCAGCTGTGCTCTTGGACAGCCAGCTGTGCTGTTGGGGTTAGGACAGAGCTCTTTCTGGTCAGTGCTGTCACTGTTCAGCTCGGTCTCTGTGCAGTGATGGCGCTGTCTGAAGTGAACGATGTGTTTGTGCAGACAGTGTCTGCTCCTGGGAGTGACAGTGCTGGATGTTGGTGCTCGCTACTGGGGCTTGGTAGAAAGGCAGATTGCAGACAGCTCTTGCTTCTCCTTGCTCCTCAGGAGTCCAAGGTCACTGCTAATCTCGTGTCCTCGGGGTGCAGTAAGTTAGGGGCTGGAGCAGCAGACAGGACAGGTGACTATACACTGACCATCTCCTAGTGACCACTCCGTAGCTGTCAGACCACCCCATAGCTGCCATAGCCAGGATAAAGCTGCAAGATCACAAGGCTCCAGTTCTCTCCCTCAATGGCCACCAGCTGAGGAGGACTCTGTTCTGCCTTTGATCCCAGCCTGTGCATTCCTGAGTGCAGCTCTGGAATCCAGTTCCTGCATCTGTCCCCACGCCTGCCCCCAGCACCAGTGGGGATGGTGCTGTGATTGCCGTGGTGGGGGGCTAGGTTCGGTACGGGTAGTGTGTGTGTGTGTT
This sequence comes from Buceros rhinoceros silvestris, assembly GCF_000710305.1. Classification (NCBI taxonomy): domain Eukaryota; kingdom Metazoa; phylum Chordata; class Aves; order Bucerotiformes; family Bucerotidae; genus Buceros; species Buceros rhinoceros. The sequence goes on from NW_010402049.1 coordinate 773, forward strand.
GTGACTTGTAATTTCATTAAAGCAGTTTTAGTTTCCTTTTCCAGTGCGTGAGTCTCTCTCCCGTACTCTTTCTCTCATCCTTGGGAAGCAAGGAGGGGGGTTAATAGAGCGCACGTGTCACTTGTCCAGTGGTTGGCCCAGCCCTGACCCGTGACAGGTAGATTGGCTCCCAAGGTGGGGTGTGACTGCAGCTCTGATAGGTTGTCTGAAAAGTTCAAGTTCCAGCTTGTGCAGGTGAGAGAGGTTCGGATTTTTCCAGACTTGGCTCCGATTTTATGCCTGCCCCTGGCCCAAGTGGTGTCAATCAATGCTTCTTCGAATAAGCCTATAAATAGGAGGGAACAAAACCATTCTTTATGGGACATGTTCTCTTGTTTGTAAAGGGAGGGGCAAAAAAGAGAGGACCACTGAGTGGCAACTTTAGCAACTAGAACTTTGCTTCAGTATCTCCAAGGTCAATAAAGTTCTTCTGTGTGGCAAATAGACTTTTAATGTTGTTGTTTGCTGGTGGGAGAGAAGAAAGGACCAGGATAAGGTGGTAGTTTGAGGTGACGAGTCATCGATTCAATGAGATGGTGATTTGTCAGGTTGTCAAGTCAGTGGTTTGAGTTGGCATTTCAATGAGGAGTCAAGTTGGTGGGTTGGTGGCTTGGCAATGTGATGGACTGAATGAATCAGCTGCTGGTTAAGTCTGCACTTCAGCAAACACATCAGTGGACGGACGATGCAATGAGTCAGTGCTTCGAGACCATGATTTGGTGAGTCTCCGTTCGACAAGACCACAGTTTGAATCCATGGTTGGTAGCTTGACGAGTCAGCAAGTCGAGGAGTTGGTGCTTCAGCAAGTAGGTGCTTCAGGAAGTCGATGTTTCACAAGTCCGGTTCGGCAACTCAGGGGTTTGGTGAGTCGGTGGCTTGAGTTTTGTGGTCTCCTGGCCGCAAACTCTTTGCTGGCTTTCACTTTTTCCAGCCTCTACTTTCACTCCAGTATCCAATTCCCTTTCAACCTCCACCCCTGCTCCTCTTTTTTTTCTGCCTTCCCTCCCTTTTTGGCCTCTGCACCATTCTCTTCTGCTTCCCACTCTTCATTTCCTCTTGCTTACCCTGTCTTGCTCCCTGACCCTGTTGTGCTTTTGCTCTGCATTTGCAGGCCTGCTCAACTATTTTTTTTCTCTTCTCACACTTGACACCATCCTCTTGCTGTCCTGGTCTCTGTACCTTTCTCTGTCCTTTCCTCTCTTCTGATTTTCCTCTTTGTGTTCTTCTGTGCCACTCCCCATCATTCTCTTTTTCCTTCTCTGTATCTGCAGTTCCAGGAATAAGGGCTGATGATTCCAGGGTTGGTGGAGTGTCTGGGTACCTGCCCTGGAGGGCAAGTGCTAGAGTGGCTTGAGCCAGCAGCCAGCTAAGGACAATGCACCAGTGTTTCCTTCCCTCAGGCTTCCTGTTCCTGGGGGGTTTTTTGGTCATTCAGTGATCTGACAGGTTGACAGGCCAGTGACCAGCGTGTCGACAAGATGGAGCAGGAGGCAACCCTGTCATAAAAGAGTACAGGCGTATAAAGGGAAAGGTTTCCTTCCCTCAGGCTTGCTGTTCCTGGGGGGTTTTTTGGTCATTCAGTGATCTGACAGGTTGACAGGCCAGTGACCAGCGTGTCGACAAGATGGAGCAGGAGGCAACCCTGTCATAAAAGAGTACAGGCGTATAAAGTGAAAGAGGTGCCTCTAATAGAGTAAAAAGAGAGGGCTTTGAGCCGAAGATGTGGGAGCCTGAGGAAGAACACCGAAAGGCTGACCAAAATTATCGCTGGGAGAAAACAGCCCTGTCAGAGGGGAAGAGATGGAGAAAGCAGGTCCAGCCGCAGGCCGTGGCTGGGGTGGAGGGGAGGCTGCAGGGCCTTGTGAAGAAGCTGGTTGGGAGGCAATGCCAAGGAGAGATGGCCAGTGACCGCAGAAGGTTTGCCGAAAGCACAGAGCACTCTGTGGTTGTACTCTGCTGTTTCTACACGCAGCTTGAGAAAGCATCTACTAAAGAAACCAGGGGCTGGATGTGAGAAGATGCTTGAGGGGGAGATCCAGGAGGAGCCTGCTGCTGGAGGTCCTGATTTGGGATGGGCTGGAGATACAGGTGGTCGAAGGCTATTCCAGCAGGTCCCTCTCTTCCATCTGGATGTACAATGCTCATTGTGGGGAAAGCAAGGAGTGATGTGGAGAGGCAACACTTGTCTGCCTTGTGAAACTTGAGAGGTTGGGGGCTCAATCTGATCTGATTACGGCATGCACAAAGGATGCTGCCGGGTGCGTAAGGCTGCTGGACTGTGGTGGACAGCGAGCTGTACCCCAAGGGACTAGTCTCCCCAGCAAAAGGGGTTAATACCCCGGGCAGGGCTGGCTGCCAGTGCCGGGAGCCTGACCCTGCCCTCGGGCGGGGGAAAGCTGAGGGCCAGGGGAGGAGGTGGCCCTTCGGGCTGCCCAGTGTGGCTTCTTGCTGCCATGTAGTGACTGTCCGGGCGGGCTGAAAACGTCCGGGAATGCTCAGGACATGTGTTTGTCACTGCACACGGTTATCCCCCAGCTTAGAGCTGCCGTTTTCCCTCTGCAGCACTGTGGCTCAGGGTCGGAGCAGGTTTGCTTTGCCCGCGTTTGCTGGTTTCCCCTTGATGGGGTTCCTCGTAATGGCTCACAGACATGGGGAGGAGCCTCTGATAAAAACGCTGCTGAGGAAATTGGAGGGATCTCACTAAAAAGGGAGAAAGAGCTTTTTTGTTCAACTTTCAGGTGCCTCGGGCTCACCTCGTAATGATGGACTGTGACCCATAAGATTACCTTTTTTAGGGAGTACCTAATAAGGCAGACAAATAAGGCGTTGATCAGTGGTTTGAGACGGGTTAGTGGGATCAGAGATTTCTTGGCCCTCCAAGCTCTGGGAAATTAATGGGGTTGCAGGTCAGCTTTGGAACTGGACTCTTCTCATATTTTTCACTGGGAAGCTTGAGGATTTTTCCACAGAAACCAAAGGGAAAAGCTTATGTAGATTTTGATTGGGCCAAAATTTCACCCTAACATGGGAGTCCATTTACAGCTTCTGAAATAATAACATGATGAAAAGAGTATTTTTACCTCAAGCATTTTTGGAAGGTTTACTGGAGCTTCTTTGTGTGTGCTGCTGCTGTGGCCTGTTCATCCCAGTACAAATATGTTATGGGTGTCTCCAAACACCCTCAGCAAGAACTAGTACCTTTGCATTCTGTTATCAGCTAGCAGGCTTCTCCTTTCCACCTCCAAATAGTGGCTAGCGAGAGCAGTGAATGGAGACAGTGTTATAAAATGACTTTTCCTTGTACCCCCTTTGTCTGAGCCCTCGTAGTGGGGCTCCCTGCAAAGCCTGAGGGCAGGATGTCTAGGAATACTGCAGGCATTCCATTACCAGGCTTCAGTCTTTTCTTGTTCCTGGCACCTCGGGGAACTGTGGTGCCAGTGGTGATAAATCATTTCTGCTGCTCGTGTCCTTGGGGGCAGCTGTGGTAATTACTTGGAGTGACCCTTGCTTTCAGCTGTCATGAAAACCTTGCCATAATCCCAGAAGAACTTAAATCCTTGATAGGGTGTAAACTGCTGGCACCAAGGGCAGCGTGTGTAGCCAAACAGGAGCACAGGACTCAAACTGCTGCCCTCCAACCTGTGTATTTTTAAAGCAAGGTTAATGATTTCTTGTTAAAAGAGAACAAAGGTGCAATGGTCTTTATGGATGGATAAACAGTCACCATCTTTATGTTTTAAACGCTATTACCAGGTAATTTGAGATGATGGTCCCCTTCTTTGGGGTCTGGAGGATAGTTTGGACACATGAAGGTGATGCGTGTGACCTAAGCGAGCTGACAGTGCATTCAGGTGGGCATCAGAGTGGTGGGTTAGACAGCCTCGTGAGGAGATGGTGGGGTAATACTTGCCCCCTCTGAAGGTTGATCTGTCTTTGCCATGATAGGTTTGCTACACTGTTTGAACGCTGGGGAGGTACAAAATTGGACAGAGGCAAAGTCAAAAAGCTGCTGGAGGTGTGCAGGTGCCTCTCAGCTGGTGAAAGACTTGCAAAAGTAGACAGAGCTCTCTAAAGAGCAGTGCACTGCCACAAGGCAGTGAATGGCTCTCCCGCCCTGCTGCATGGTAAGACACAGGCTGACATTTTCCTTCCCTAGCACGTAGCATGGCACTACATAACTAAAAAAGCTCGTCTGGGTTTGATGAACCTCTGATTTGTCCCCAGCAGGAAGCATGAGAGCTGACCCTGGACAGGCACCACCCAACAGGTTTAATACTGGCAAGTTGAGTAGAAAAGACTTTCTCATGGAGCGTTATCCAAAAAGTAATTATAATTTGGCTCAGGGCATAGCAAGGGCAGTAGCACATACCACAAGCTTACTAAACAAAGGTTCACAAGTCTCAGAGGTTGGTGATATCAAACACCAGTGTTTGCAGTATCTTCCTTGCAACTGGAAAGGAGTTGGGTGCTTTACATGTCTGAGATGGTCTGTGTTACTTTTTACCTTTTGGTAGACTAGGGGCTGAGGAGCAGAGCATAGCAGAGGTCACACTCAAGTGCTTTCCCCCTATTCCCCAGTCCCCTCTGATATGTCTGAGGAGATCAAAATGACCAGCTGGCTTCAATGATCCCCAAAACCTAATCAGTAGCTGACTCCAGTGAAGTCAAATTTGAGGCAGAGGAAAAGAGAACAATTATTTTTTGTATGAACTCCTACTCATAGCTTTGCCTTGTGCTGGAAACTCAGGTGAGCTCCACAGCCAGCTGAAGCAGGACTGAAATCAGAACTTCAAAATTCCATGTACAACTGACCAAGAACATCCGAGAAAATGCTTTGCTTTACTGCATGGCAGGCAGAAAACTGCGTGTCTCCTTTGGACACCTCTGTGTGTACACTTGTGAGCACACAGGTAAACTATAATCCTCTGACGTTGCCTGAATTAAACAGATGGATTATGAAACCCACCATGGTTTTCAGGAAAGAATGGCAGAAGATATAGCATGTATGAGAAGTGAGGTTGCTGAAGTTTGTATATCAAACCTAAAGCCCCCAAACTGAGTGCTGGATGCAAAGAAAGCAAAAATCTCAGGCTTAACGTTTCTGAAGTCCTTGGTGGAGAAGAATGCAATTCTTTCTGAGAACATTTTGAGAAAATCAAAGGCAAACCATGGTGACAAACAGGGCTCAGAAGGCAAGGCAAGGCTCGGAAAACACTGTGCAAGAGATGAAACAGAAGTGAAGAGGAGGAAACAGTATTGATGGGTTGTGCGTGCAAGAAAAGTTTCACAAATGCTACAAAAGGTCCCTTGGTGTCTGTATGCCATTGAGACAGGGCAAGAAGAAACCCACTTGTGGCAGAGAAGACCCAGGAGACAGAGTTGGAGGCCTCTGCTTTTGCACAGTCCCCCCTCACCCTAAAGCCCCCCAACTCCTCTCCTGGGCAGAAGCTGTGCAGCCTGGCTGTGTTTGCCGGGCAGGCACAACCACACTGGTGCTGTGTAGAGTGCCGTGACTGTGCCGCGCGGCCAAGGTGGGAAAGCACCCGCTCCACGTCCGATGTGACAACTGGAGATCGCTCCTGCACGCATGGCTCCTGCTGTGTTTGTGGTCAGCCTCCCGGCTCTCATCGCTGGGCTTTTTCAAGGAGGGAGAGCACATGTCCCCCACCTCGTGCAGGAAGGAGCTCATTATTCCCTATTAATTAGGTCTTCAGTCACTAATCTGTTATGTACCTTTCCAGCAAGTGTTTACGGATAAGTGTTGTAGGATCTAATTGAGGGAGGATAATTAGCTCCTCCCTAATTAGAGTGAAGTGTGCTGCTTTCCACTCTGTGGATGATCACTTGCGAATGAAAGGCCACAAATGGAAAGCTCAAGAAGTGCAGTGTGTCAGGAACTAATTTGCTTAAACTATTTTTGAAAGCTTATTCAATTAATACCCAAACGCCAGGCTTAGGCACGAGTGTGTCCGATCTCCTCCCGCTGCAGGCAGGCGCGTGGCTGCCTCCGACGTGGGAGCGAAGGCTGTGCCGCGGGCTGTGCAGGCGCTGTGAGCAGCAGGTCCGCAAGGCTGATACGGCGCTCGGAAAGAAAACAAAACCTCCTGGAAATTCTGCCTGCAGCTTCATCTTACACAACTGTCTCAAGGCTGAAAAAGAGTTGTTGGTAAAATTTGGGGTGCTTTTGATTGGGTTTTTATTTATGCCTTGGCTCTGAAGCTTGGAGAAGTATCTTATGGCCAGAGAACAGATATTCACAGAATCATCTGTCTGGGAGAGACCTTTAAGATCATGGAGTCCAACTGTCCACGCTGCACTGCCAGGGTCCCTAACCCGTGTCCCTCAGTGGCACATCGACACGTCTTTTAAACCCCTCCAGGGACGGGGACTCCACCACCTCCCTGGACAGCCTGTTCCAGTGCTTTACCATCCTGTCTGTAAAGAAATCTTTCCTAACATCCAACCTGAATCTCCCCTGGTGCAACGTGAGGCCATTTTCTCTCAAACTGTCACTTGTTGCTTGGGAGATGAGTCCAACCTCCACCTCATCCTTCAGAAAACAGCTGTTTGTAACTAAATGGGCATCAGAAATAACCAGCTATTTTCCCTATAGCTTCTTTACAGACACTCTAGAAGATTCTTTCTGTAACACAGTCATGGGTTCTTGTTGTAACTGCTCTCAGTTACAACACTTCTTTTCGAAACATGACCGCTGTTCCTGTGACTGCCTGGGGTCTCCTGGCTGCAAAAGGAAAATGGAGGAATAGCTGTGCGGCTTTCTGTGGGTGGGTGTTTGCTGCAGAACACAAGTGTCGAGGCTTGGAGTGTGTGGTGATGTATCTGAAGACTTGCAAGGGAACAGGTGGAGCTCGGATTATTAAAAATGACGTGGAGTCAAGCTGTAGCCTTGCAGGCAGACACCCTCTTGTACGGATGAAAGTGATGTTAGGTGTTTGACCCCGCACTGCTCAACAGCCTGTGGAAGTTAATAGAAAGCCTTTCGTTGACTTTGCCCATACTTTGGATGAGGTGACAGCTGGAAATACCAACGGAGAGTAAGTAGGTCTCCTTGCCTGGTCATGAAGAAAATCTTGAAACTGTGTCCCTTCAGGATTTGAAACCCCAGCACAAAACACAAATCCCATAATGTTGGTTGCTGGTTTTTTTTTTTTTTCCTCCCAAGAGGTTTAAATTGGTTTAATGATTTGGGAATTTATGTTCTGTTGCAGCACTGCCAACCTAATATAGTGAGTGAGACAGAAGCTGGGGAGAGAGAGGACACAGGTGAGGTTAGGATTACCTGCAAATTTCTAATGTTCCTCGAGACTGGAGAATTGCTTCAGTTCCCTAAAAGCCTAATACTGCTAATAGTGAAGAAAGATTTCACTGTACTGTTAATAGTGAAGAAAGATTTTACTGTTTCATTATTTGCTGCAGCTGAAACTCAAGAAAATTACTTGGTTCTCATTATCAGATAAAGTTATGTTGCCAGTATGAAAGAAAACTCTTTTTCACACTCAGATTGAGAGTAATTTATTTTTTCTAGCTTGGATTTAAAAAAACCCAGAGAGCTAGCACAGGAGAATACAATAGAACCGCTCAAAATCTGGATACCACAGATCTGCTTTGATACGGTAACAGTTCCCAGGCTCTGTTTTATCTTTGTAACCTTTCCTAGGTATGGTGGGAAGAGATTAGGGTGGCAAGCCAAGCAGCGCATCTGTCCGCTGCCGGGTACTCACCCTCCTTCATGATTTTGTGGAGCCTGCAGCCATAAAATGGGCCGTTCCCGCCACCGGTCCCCGACGCTGCCCAGTGTTCCTGGGAGATGAAGAGGGTAACGGTGCCAATCCATTTCAGAAAGCAGCGGCAGGCTCTGTGTCTTGGTCTGGTCCCCTCTTTTCCCTTGAGGGGATGGACCCTGCAAGCCTTCCCTGGGGCAGGCTACATCTCCTGGGCAGTGGCTCCCTGCTCAGGGCTGGAGCCTCTATGCTCCCTGCTGCTGCATGAGGTGGGAAAGGGATGTCTGGGAGAGCCTGCTCACTGCCTCTGGGATCCAGCCAGTCCCTGGGCACCCTCCTACCCTGCTGCTTGAGGCGGGGCTGCTCCCAGAAAAGGTGGTGTTGGGCTGTGAGTAGCTTTCGTGTAGGATGGGTGATGTGTGTGCGTGTGTTTTAGTGCTGCAGAAGCCAGGTCTCCAAGACTGTAAATCGCAAGAAAATTCCTTGCTGTCAGTCCTCTGGGCATTTTCTCCTGGGAAATCTTGCTGTAATGGAAGCTGCACTGAAGGGCTCGGTTATGTTCTAGGCAACGGCCAGTTTCCAGTGGGATTTTGGTGCCAAAATTCAGATGTTTTTCTTTTCCTTGAAAAACACAGCTCTGACTAGCTTAGGCTGGTTACAGGATGTGAGCTTACAGAAACAGAATAGGCCAACAGGGACGACAGCGGGAATGTCCCCTCTCCCTCGTGCCATTAGACAGAGTGGCAGCTGCCAGCTCAGGTGCCTGAGCCTGGACAGGAGCGTAACAAAGGAGGCGGCCAGCTGGGTTCTTGTTTTCCTTCAAAATAACTTAGTAAGTACTTGGCAAAACTTCTGGGAGTCTCAGTAGCGAAATGTAAAACCCCCTCTCGAGTCCCCAGCCACATCTGAGCCAGGATAAGTGACTTCCTGAAGTGAGGTGAAACACGCTAACCAGGAAGTTCCACAAACGGGGCTCTGCTGCTCGTTGCTGATGTCCATCTTTTCCTCCTCGAGCTGGGAGCGTGGGGGGATCTGCTTTAGAGCCCCGAGGAAGGCTGGAGTGTCAGTGTTGATTGAAAGGGGAGGTGCACGAGGTCTTCCTTGGCTGAAGTCTTAGGGTGGGTTTTGCCCCAGGCACAAAGTCACCCTGTCTCTGAGCTAAAGAAAGCTCTTTGGATGCGCACTGTAGTCAGTACAGGGCTTTTTGCTTTCTCTTGTTCAGTAACAACTTCCAAAACCAGTTTGCTTTTTCTCCATCAGTTATGACCAAAGCCAAAAGTTGAGGTCTTTACGGTTATTCCACTACAGGAGAACAGGCTGACAGAGAACTCAGTTGTCTCTGAAGTCAGGTTGTACCTCCCACGTACAAGGTACTGTTATCCTGAACTTGGTAGAAATCAAACAACTCAAAAGCTGTATCTTTATTCCAAATCCCTGTCTCCTGTAGCTTGCTCCCTAGTGCAAAACCCTGTTCACCACCACTACCCACGGGCTGTCTGCTGTGGCACACCTATGAAGGGCATTTCTCCTTCTGCACCTGAATCAGCTTGTCTCCAACTCCCTCTGTCATCTGGCTCTTTGAAACAGAGCTCAGCCCTGCTCCTTTTCACTGAGAGCCCTTTGATGTCCGAGGCATCTTACTGGCCTTGTGTTAGAAAAGGTATGCTCATCTTCCTTCTTCCAATAGTCTAAAAGGGGTTGGATTTAGCACTTGCCACAAAACTTATGTGATAATACCAGATATGATCATGATATGTATCAGATGAGAAATTTTTGGTAGCTGAGGTGAACTGCTCTGGCTATAGAAATTGTGCATATTTGGATATGCGGCTTCAATGTTCAGCCTTCCTTTGCTAGCAGGAAGGAGGTAAGAAATGTCAGCACACAGCTACCACTCTGCTCCAGAGGGTGCAGCCATGCACCCTCCAGCTTTTCAGATGCAGCATCCCCAGCCTCTCCTAAGCTCCCTTCTTTTTAATAGGGAGGACAACAAGCATAAACCAAAACCTGCAGCAAATTCAGATATTTGGGACTTTCCTCCAGCACTGTTGCAAGGAAGGGGCTTGTGTCCTTTGCTGTGCTCCCCCCCCACTCCCGAGCCCAGGGCAGCTCACAGCACACAGGGAAGCAAGCTGAGCAGATGGGGAAACAAAAATGAGCCTGTGCTGTGGACACCTACGTGTGCTCCACGAAGCCTGTGCCTTCAACTCAATCCTGCCCTTCAAATACAATCTGGTGTGTAAGCGAATGGCGACCCACACATGCTGTGAGGAAAAGAGCCACAAAAGCAGCTTTTGAGAGGGCAGGTCACTCCTTTCTCTAGTGCTGGCTTATAGCTGGTGTCTCTCTGAGGCTTTCCTTATTTATTGCTGTTCTGCACAGGAGGTGCAAATGAAAGGCAAACAATAGGGGTTAGGTGTGAGGGTCTTAGATAATTAACAGCTGGAAATAATTACCTGCTACCAGGAAGAAGGATGATAGATGGAAGCAAGGAGCTGCTGTGTGGTATCTTCAGCTGGCTGCTGTGACGGTGGTGGGGAGGAAGGAGAATTGCCCAGAGAAATTGCTTGGAGGAGCTCTGGGGCTGAGGTAAAACATGAACACTAGTAACAGGTCTCACTACAGGAAACCACTGGGGAACCTCTTGCAGGGACATTTCTTATTGTGAGACCTTCGTGCTTCCTTCTGGAAAATCTAATATTAGCCTGGGTTGCCAGCAAGACAGATATGGGCTGTGGAAAACTGCTGCTTCACTCTTTTACCCTGGGACCATGAGCAGAGGTGCCCTGCTGCCTTTTAACATGGTATGAAGCAGGAGTAAAGTGTGGCGAGGGGAAAGAGACAGCAGGCTGTGGCCAGCCGGAGTCTTCATGTGGAGACAGAGGTCCTGGTGTGGCTCTGGGACATTGTGCCTAGGGAAGGGATGAGGTGAGTCAGAGAGCCCCCATCCTCTGGACAGCAGAGCCAAATTCACATGGTGTGGGCTGTTACATGGCTAGGACCGTTCTCGTAACCACCAGCTTCTCCCTGTGGCTATTTTCTACAGCTGGGGCTGGAAGAGGGAGCTGGGGGATTGCCATGACCGAAATGCACGAGAATCTCCTCCACAGCCAGCAAAGAAACTGCTCCCTTTAAATAGTTAAACGGCCGCCTCTCGACAAGCACAATGTCACATTGAATTGGAAACAGGGAACTTTTTCTATTCTCCCCCGATTGTGCTGGCACCTGGCAGATGCCTCTTTACCACCGGCATCAATACCCGCAGCAATCAAAGGGAAGGGGAGGCCCACAGCAGCAGCAGCTGCAAGTCGTTAGTGGCAGCCATGGGAAAGCACAGCTCTGCACCCACCTTCCCAGTAACCCACTGGGGGATGTGGGAGTGTGGAGTTACTGCAGGCCACCCCGCTAACCCCTTCCCGAAAGCAAACAATTGCCTCGCTTGTCTCTTGAGACGGCTTCTTCCCTCTGCCCTGCCTTATCGATGAATCAATCACCCCTCATTGAACCTTAACTCTTTGGGAGACAGAATTTTGCCAGCTGGGAGGTGCCAGAGGTGGACAATGGGGTCCTCTCTACTTGTACAAATTTTCTAGTGATTCTTGATTTCCTCTGGGTTGTTTGATACCCTCATTGCTGGTATCTTTGGCAGTGTCTGAATGTGAGTAAGGGCTCTGAGAGTTAACGCTCGTTTTACAGGGAGTTTTACTGGAGCTAGTGCAGAACAAAAGCTGACCACAAGACCTACTTGTGTATCTGATTTCATTTTGAACCAGAATAGAGTCCAAGTTTTATTTAAAAACTTGGTGTTGATTGAAATTTCCATTGCAGATTTAGGCAGCTTGGATTTCTATTTTGATCTGTCTCCGGAAAAGCTGATTTTGCTTCAAAGAATCTCTGCCTCTTGCAGGAGCAGGAAGCTGCTGCCCTATTAATAGAGAGCAGAATCCAGCATCGCCACGGAGCGGCTGCTCCCCAGCACCGGGGTGTGTCTTCCATCCTCCATCCCTAGCTTTTGTCCCCGCAGGTGCGGCACCATGCTGCATGTGTGGTCTTCATGGTCCACCAGAAGAGCTTTCCAGTGCTGCCCTGCCCCTGCCAGATGAGAAGCCCATCCCTGCCTTGTGTTTGCCCAGCTCTTGCCCACTCCATGAGGAGGTGGGAGCATGTGAAAGGGGCCAATAGCAAGACGTACAAGTGCTGATCTCCGGTACTTCAAAGTACCTCTCGAGAATGAGGGGAATAAGAGAAAAAGGGACGTGAGGAAGGAGGGTAGTCTCAGAGGCTGGGGGGAGAGAAAAAGACCTTTCCAGAAAGGCTGTATCCCATGGTCAGCTGGACCCTCATAGTCCCTGGAGCTCTTCCCAGCCCCAAAACCTTTAGGTTACTCTCAGCTCCTCCCCTGCAACTCCTGCTACAGACACAGACTTTATTTCTTATCTCATTAGTGAGGTTTGTTCAGACCCAGCTTCCTCCAAACTTCTCTCTCCTGTGTTCTCTCCGCTGTTATTGCAAAACTCGAAAGTGCTTTCCCCAAGGTTAACAGATAAACGTTTATGTGGAGGCAAAAGTGGAATTCAACCTTCTCTCTCAAGACCTCTTAGACTAGCTTGTAAAGAGCATGGCATATGCAAACAGAACATTAAAGGTAACAGAGGAAATATGGTTTAAAGTAAAGAAAAAGTGAATAACCTCAAAAGATAAAGCGCTAAGCAAGGAAAAAGGAGTGGAGGAATGTTAGTTCTGCCACTCCCTCAGTCCTGCAGCTGGTGCCATTTGTAAGCTGACAATCTGCGGATCACAGAAGCTGATGGCGGGCAAGGCAGGTATTTGTGAGAGGAGCTTCGCTGCTCCGAGCTGCGTGAAGTAGGGTGGCTGCTGCATGGCAGCTAGGAGAAAGCAGAAGAGTTCTGGGGAAAGTCCCAAGCAAGTGCTTCTGTTTTAAAAGGGGGTTTTGATGTGCTCTTAGGTTTGTGAAGTGGAGCAGCACAGTGCCTTCTGCATTCTTACTTTTGCTAAAGGTTATGAGTAAAGAAAGCTACAATTTTCTAAAGATCTATTTTCTGTTGTATTTTTCAGTAGGAGACTTTGTTTTCTGTGTGTCTGTCCTCTCTATCTCCAACTTGGGTGTAAACAATTCCTCAGGTGATTCAGGCTCTTCTCTATCTTTGCAGTTCCTTCTGCATTCCATTCCAGCTGGATGTGCTAATCCAGACACACACCAACAAACAATCTGAAAACAGTAGATGACAATTTGTACCTGCTTAGTGAGGGAGAGACTCTGTTGTCAAAGCTGGCAAGTAGTCACATAAATATTATGCCTTCAGGGAAATTAACTTCTTACCTTCTTGATACTCCTTTTTTAAAATTATTATTTCTTTTTTTCTTCTACTTACCACTGCTAAGCTCATCTTGAAAGGACCATAGTCCATCTCTAAACTATTAGTAGGATCAGTGCTGATGTGCAAAGAAAGTCTAAGGAAAGGCTGGCAAAATGGTGAGGGTGCTAGAAAACCTGCTTATGAGGTGAGCTCTGAAGAGGGTAGTGCATGCAGTCTGTCAGGAACAGACTGAGGGACAACTTCATCGCTGCCTAGAACAACCTATATCTCGAAGAGGTAGATATCTTTTCCAGAACAATTTTTCTGTGGAGGAAATGATGGCAGGTCTTTGCTGCTTATGTGAGTTCAAGCTTGGTTGGAGAGATGGTGTTTCCAGGTGGTTGAATGGTGCAAACAGAGGAGCAGCTCAGCAGAGGAGAGCTTCACTTTCAGCTTTAAAAAGGAAGTAAAAAAAAAAAAAAAAAGTGTGGGGCTTTTTTGTTTTTAACAATAAGGTTGTGTATGGACACAGTGGCTGCTTCTTGGTACAGGGATTCCTTCATTCATGACTATTGTTGTGGATTTTCAGGAAGGTAGGGTTTCCTTTGATGGGATGGCAGGGTTGTGACACCTGTAAGGGCACAGGCTGTAGAACAGATCTGAGGCTTCGCTCCGCTCCTGCTTGCCACGTGGCAGGTACAGACACCCTGAGGGCTTGCACGAAGCTTGCAGAAAAGACCGAGAACTGCGCAAGCACCTGATAAAGATCAGGTCACTACCCCAGGGCTCTCTGGTGCCTCCTCGCACTCTGGTTCCCTCCGCTGCCTCCTGCCTGCGCTCACTGACGGGAGTGACTGCAGCCACCTCCAGCAGGGTATAAAGGGAGAACAGTTTGAGCGGCTCCTCTTTGGAGCAGCAGGTGATGCAGCTGGGGGCTCCCCCCTTGGCCTGGGATTGTGGATCCTTCCTGGGATCAGGAGGCCTCCTGAGGCTCTCTCCTGGGACTGAGTGAGCCCTCGCCCTGGTCTTGGCGAGTGACCCGTTTGGCTCCCTTAAACCGGAGATTCTCCTTTGTGTGGGTGAGGCTGTGCACACTGTGGTTCCTCTTCCTTGGAGGGTATTGCTTTGCTAGCCAGGAATCCCTTGTGTAGGTCTATATTCCCAACCTACATCCAACCCTGCAATTAATTTTGGTCAGTCGGCGTGCTGGGCAACTTTGATTGCAATAAATCCCCAGTTTTCAGACAGCTGCTGCTGTCTGGTTTGTGGGTGTCTCCACAATAGCCAGGGAGGGTTTTTCTGTGTTTGGGGAACTGGTAGGACTTCTCCTGTTTATTCAGTTTTTGGTTTTTTTTTTTTTTCAGTGAAATGTCCTGGTTGGCAGGCCTCTGGGTGGCAGGGTCTGTACCCTGGAAATGGGGCTGGTTATGTACTGCTTAGAGTTAAAATGCTGCGTCAGGTCAAGTGGTGAAAGCCTTTAAAGGCTTTGTTTGCCTTCCTTTACAGTATGGACATTAATTGCCTTTTCTAGTCATCCAAATGTTGAGTTGTCTTTTCCAGTCGTGTCTCCGCTATTGAATTTCCAGCCATCACAGAGCTGCGGGGCTTAGTAATGCCACCAGACTTCCCAGCTCTTTGTTTGGGATACATCAGCAGTGGTGTAGGCTCTTGGATCAACCTTTGAAAAGCTCGAAACCAACGCTTTGCGAGTGATGCTCAGCACCCTGGCACAGGCAGGATAAAGTGGTCTATCAGATCACTATTCCTATTGGCACTTAAGCTGGTATCACGTATGAATCCTACATTAAAGCCCTTAATTTCCACAGATCAGATTCTGTATAAAATGTAGAGCTGGGTGTTAACATTCACAACACGGTGCTACAAGGGCTGCTGGTACTTTGCCTACGCTTGGAAACACAGGCAGCTCCTGTAGGTTATGTATCACACGTGCAGAGCCTGCAGAGAGATGGGGCTGTGAAAATGGAAAGAAAATGTTTAGTGTCTCTTCTGTAATTAATGATCTTAATGTTAGAACAGTTACTCAACATTTTCAGCTTTTTAGTTTTGAGTCTGCACCGATGAGTAGGTGAAAAGAGTGGTGAGTGCAGGTTTGACAGGCCTTAGAAGGAAACTGGGACCTGGGTTAGTGCTGAGCGACTTTGGTCTGTGGCTCCTCAAAAATCAACAGCTAAAGTTATCATTGCAGTTGTGATTCTTTCTTCACCTCAGCAACCAGGTGAAAGGGTACATGATGTTTTGGTCATTTTATTCTCTATTATGCTTTCAAAGCTACTGAAAGCACCTGATGGTAGCCCTGTTAGCTGGGAAAAGAAACCCATCATAAAGCATTTAGGCTGGTTTTTTGTATGAGGTCCATTGCACACAGGTCACTGACTTGTGCCTCAAAAAGGGCTTGATGGGGAGCAGTGGTCCTCACCCAACCCATCCTAGCCTAGTGTAGGTAATCAGAGCAGCGCTTGGTTGGTCTCCTCCCTCCAGGGACTGCAGAGGAAATTTGGGTTTCTGAGTTTAGCCTGCTGTGAATAATGTCCAGGCTGGATGGCCGAAATTGCTCTAGGAGGATGCTATGAATACTCGTCTTTATGTAGCACTGGCATCTCTGTTCAGGAAGGCCTTGAATGGAGCATCTATACTGACTGAAGTGCTTTCACATCTGTTGGAGGCTGTATGTGTGTACCCATTCAGGTCAAGAAAAATGATTTTGTAGAAGCCTCGCTGTTAAAATGACTAGCTGCTCAGGATTAAAAACCAGAGCGATTCCATTTTCCACTCCTGAAAAGTATCTTTAAGTCTCCACAAGCGCAAATACTCGGGAAAGACTATCTTGTTCCTTCCAGGGAGCTGTAGTGTCTTTGACAAATCACAGGGTTTTTTTCCTTTAAGTAAAGCCCTGGGGTGCTTTGCAAGATGCTCTCGGTTCTGATTCACCGTGTGTGTTCCTAGGTGCAGGGGGAATGAAGCTGCCTTGCACGTAGCCCTAGAGGCCTCATTAAATTGTGATGTGTAGTGTCACATTTCAAACCCGCAGTTCTTGCTGTCCCTAGTTTAAAACTTGATGCAAAAGATGAGTAAGGAGGGTCCAGAAGCTGTCTTGACAAACAACATGTGCAAAACGATGGCCGAAATGATCTGAAACATCCACTCGTTTCACGTCCTTGGGTTTTTTCAGTTGCTTGCCTCCAAGACGGTTGTACTTGAGTTGTTAGAGGTCTGACGTGCCCTTTACCCCCCTCCGAAATACAAAGCATCAGGAGCTAGTAAGCACTTTGGAAAATGCTCTTGATGACTAAGATGTGACTGGCTGGGATGTGTTTGGACATGTCTTTACGCTTTCATTTGTGTTTCCTCAGGAAATATGTCAGGGCTGTCCTGATGAAGGTCAGCATCTGTTTGTACTCATTTAACTACAAGAAATGCATCGAGAAGGTCAGCAGCTTCTGTTAGACCTGAGAGAATAATTAGCAACAAATTATTCTACTATGCAATTGTATTTTTTCCGCTATTTGTTAATTATCCTCAGCCAACTTATAAAATGTGTCAGCACTTCAAGAATTATTCACAAATAACAACCCAACAAATAGTTTGGAAGAGTGCTGGAGGGTGGCATGGAGGTGGGATGTTCCCTGCCTGGAGGAGGGCCAGCAGGGTCATGCTGGGGTAGAGCACGGGCAGGACCCATGGTATCGGGCTAACCTTGGCGCAGAGCAGAGGCTCCTCTCTGCCACGCAGTTACTGTTCCTCTCCGCTACAAGGTGGGCTCTTGATGCTGCCCAAAATCCTCAGGCTGGCAGTAGCAGCCCTGAGGTTTTGGAGAGTGCAAGTTGCTGTCTGTCTGCTCACAATAACGATTTAAAGTGAGGTGTGTTGATATGAAGACAAAACGACCAGAAAACCAAAACAAACCAGCCCCGTGGCAGGACGAGGTTGTCCTTATTTCACAGGGCTCATGGTGCTATGGAATGGCTTCAAATGGTGACTCAAGGCAGCTGTGGTTGATTGATTGACTTGGGGGGTCAGATGTGTTCTGTACGTGCTTCTGCCTCTTTGCTGAGCCAAAGATTGTGCATGAAGATGATGCAAGACTGACATGTGGTTTTCTAGCAAACGGCTGCCTCGTTGAAGGCGGGGTTGAGATGTAGGATTTGTGCCACAAAGCGTTAAATTATCTCCTTCACTTTGAGCATGCTGGCAAGTCTTCCCGTCAAAGAGAACTATCTAAAGGACCTGTCTACATCAAGTTCAGGTCCAGCTCTGTCCGTATATGAAACACTAACACACACCAGGAATGTTAACGTTTGCTGACCCGTGCATGCCGTATATTAGTCTCATATAACGACAAACTGTTTTACAGTGACTTAATACATTCAGCTGATTCAGTTTCTGACTTGGCAATATCTCAGATGAGAAAATACGTCTATATCAAAACCAAAAGTGTGTGAGTTTTTCTTTTTAAGGAATAAAAGGCTCCTTTATGTCAGAATTATGATAGTTACTGAGCAATAGAAAGTTTTCTACTTAACGGGACTTACAGGCAATGTCTTTGTGGAGTTTACCTCATTGGTTTTAAGCTCTTGATTTTAGTGTGACTGGACACAGCAGCTTGTTAACTTCTGCCGTTCTCATGTGTGTTCTTTTTCTAGGAGTATCTAGAAGTGCTGATGTGAAGGACGCTTTCTATAAAGGTAAAAGATAAGCCTGGCCCTATCTAGATTAGACTTTAAACTCCAGGGGCATAACTGCAGGAGGAGAAGGCTGTCATGTTAATTCCTCAGGATATGTTTTACACTGGCTAATAAATAACCCTCCGCCTGCACCGATTTCTTTAAAATTTTGTTTGCATGGTTTATGCTTAAGTGGATTTGAGATCTTCAGGAGAATCTTGATGTGAAGAGGCTGAGCAGGACAAGAACAGTCTTTCCTCATTGGTCTATTCTTTCCACAGCTCAGAGAATCACAGCTAATTGATACTGTTTCCATTTTAATTACACATAATTTTTCTGTTTTGCTACCCAGGGAGCCAGGAGAAGAAAACAGTACTTTGTCTACATTCAAATCTTCCAATCAACAATTTAAAACCTTTATGGTCCCAAATTTATTCTTTTTATTTCAAAATGAACATGTTTGTGCTAGGGCAGGCCCTTGCATGTTTCCATCGAGTGGAGTCACTGTCACCGAAGTTGAGACCTGTGTTTTAGGGCAAGAAGCTTCTCCCTCCCTTTCCTGGTATGCTGGGGCTCAAGGCTGATGTTCAGGGCTGATGTCAGCGTTCCCAGTTCCCACGTTTCTGGGAAGAGGCGTTCCACAAACAGTACATGTTGTGGTCCACGTGCCTCTTGTGAGCTGTCATGCCCCACCTTCAACCCTGTGCGGGAGCAGCGGTATCTGTGCTTTGGTACGTGCTGTGGTGCAGGCACATGGAGTGTCACACTGGCTGCATGAAAGGTGCTGAGGGCAAAACTGAATATGGACATGAAAGGACAGGGTGGGGAAAGTTTGTGGGAGTTTTCCTGTGGACGTGGATGCAGCTCTTGTGTGGGAAAGATTTTTGGTTTTGGTTTTTTTTTTTTGGTGGGCAATGTTGCTGGAGCCAGGCATTTGCACAGGAGATAGGTCCATCTTCCCCCTTCCCATTGGCAGTGGAGTCAGGAGAGATCTATCCATAAAGGGAGAAAGACCTATCCAGTTTTTGGAGGGAAAATGGGACATGCTGTAGGGAGGAGGAAAAAGGGAGGGTTAAGAAGTACTTTGAGTAGACAACTGCCCATATGTCCATGCATGATGGCAAAGCCTGTCTGCTCTGGTTTGGAAAAGTAAATACTGGCTGTGGGAACAGTGCTCCTGATGCACTGAGTCGCCTTTCTTAACGCTGGTGGCTCAACTCTGTGGACCCGAGGCTCGTGTTTGGTTAATCTAGAGGCTTCAGAGGGTAGGAAGGCAATGCAGCTTTATGCCTTGCTGTGCACCGAGTATGGTCCACGAGCAAAATCAGGCAGCCTGTGCCCCAGGCAACCCTTACGGACCTGTACAGCAACTTTATGATGAAGAGTTGAAAGCTGTGAACCTATAATGTGGCAAAAATACTGAGGTTTCAAAAGAACCCGTTATACATCAGCT
The DNA here is from genome assembly GCF_000710305.1 of Buceros rhinoceros silvestris. Classification (NCBI taxonomy): domain Eukaryota; kingdom Metazoa; phylum Chordata; class Aves; order Bucerotiformes; family Bucerotidae; genus Buceros; species Buceros rhinoceros. The sequence continues at coordinate 20,007 of NW_010402049.1, forward strand.
GTGCTTTTTCATTTGCACGAGAAACTTTTTCAGCACAAGTGGACTAGTTGAGTCCGATGGTTTGGAAGTAGGACAGGGTCTCCTGGCATCTTAGTGCACAGAGGTGGAAAGACACAGAGTGAGCTCAGGGTGCAGTGGGTCTGCTGTTTACAGTGGAGCTGCACTGCATGGGACCGTCCCACCTCCCTTGGCCGGGACGCCCTTTTGCCCTGGGGTCTGTGGCATTTCTCATCTCTCTTCTTTCCTTCCCCTTCTGTTTTAAATTCTTTCGAACCCATCTGTTCATACCAAGGCTGGTGACTAACGCAATAACTCTCATTAGGTCAAAATAGCTGAAATCATACGGCAATTACACATGCACACTCACATGGACGCAGAAGGGTTGTTTCCCCCCAGCTCCCCCCTCCCCTGTCTCTGGAACAAAACATTCCCTCACTACTCGAAGGGCTGGAGCAGCTGCCCAGCCGGCAGGAACAGAGATGTTAATGCTGCCAGTGAAAGGATGAGTCACTTTGAACAAGTTATTTAGGAGAGTCACCCTTCTGATCCCCTTTCCCCTCCAGCCACCCATCCCTTCGGGTTCATCAGATGCTGGAGGCCTGCATCAGCTGCTGCTGCCCGCAGACAGCACAATGAAGGCTTTTCACAGCGAGAAGGCTCCTGATGGGAGTCACACAGACTAGTCCTGTGTTTCGCTGATCTGTTGGTCTTCTGAAAAAAGCTCCTGCCTGTCTTGGAAGCATGTGATACTAGCTCCAAGGCTGCCTTTTTTTTTTTTTTTTTTTAAGTTAATTAGACAGGAATTATCAGCGTGTGAGAGAAAATGAGAAGGAAAAGGCATAAGGATAACAGAAAAGGATGACACGACTTATTCCGGGTTCTTATTTTTTTGGAAATAGGTCACCAATAAGCTGCCTTATTCCTAGGAAAATCTTGCTCGTCTAAGCTCTTTGCAGGATGCAGAGCTCTTCTAAGACCCCTTCCTAGCAAAGACCCCTTTCATGCCCGAAACCTTTACCCTAGCCCATCAGATTATGACTGGTGTTTCTTGTCTCTCTGAATTCCCGTGGGACCAGGTACAAGCACCACTTGCCCCCTCGGTGGGAACTTGGCAATGTGCTCCAGAATCAGCATCGGGTTTGTCATGGGGTAAACTTGGCTTGTTCATGTCCTCAGCTGGGAAAAGCTTTGACCTCTGGTAGTATTTGAGAGAAAGTCGGAGGTCAAACACTGCGAAAGCTGGTTTTAGTGTAGGCTTGGTAGTTTTGCATGTTAAGTATCTTCTGATAAAGACAGAATAGAGATGTATTATCCTGAAAATCTGTTAATCTTTAGAATTATGTCTCTTAACCTAGAATTGCTGAGTGGTTGCCGTGCCAGTGCATGCTCCTGTGCGTGCTGTGACAGACTGAGCTCTACAGTTGCCCATCCACAGAGCATGGCCCATCAGGCCTGTGCTGGCCAGGCGTGTCTTCACTGTATGGCCTGAGTCACCTTGGGTGAGGTTGTCCTCTCCAGTTCGGGTTATTAATGCTAAAACTAAGCCACAGCTGGGGTCAAACCGACGAGGTGGGACTGGAGGTTGTCCTAGCCACTTCCGTGATTTACAGTGTGTAGTGTGGGCATGTGTGTGACACACGTGCATATCCTGTGTATCCTTCTCCTCAGGTCTGCACCATCTATGAGAGGCTGCTGAAAGCTTCCCATCACTTCCTAAATGTCCATAGTGTCCACATCTCCTAGTGTGGGTCAGCAAGTCTGCTAGAAGTTGCTTTGGCTGCTAGGAGGGCTCAGTTTCCCTGATTAAACTCGTCATAGGTCTAGAATTTATAGGATTATTTAAAAAATTTACAGGAATGTTTTTAAATTGGGGGGGGGGGGGGGGGGGAAAAAAAAAAATAAACTTCTTATG
>NW_010402049.1:21978-29362 GCF_000710305.1 Buceros rhinoceros silvestris
ATTGGGGGGGGGAGGGGGGAGGAAAAAAAAAAATAAACTTCTTATGAGACAATTCAGGCATCTTCGACAATAGTTCTGGCTGGCCAGAGGAGGGAAACTCAGAATCAAATCTTTTGTTGCTTTTAACGCTTAAAATGTTTTGACATTTTTCATCACTCCTTTAGAAATGTTTCTCATCACTTTTTAAGTGATCTGCCGCTGACAGACAGGAACGCAGTCCCTTCCAGACTCTGCCACAAGTGGAGAAGCGTTGGCTCACAGCACTGCCGTGGCAGAGACTTTCGCTGATACCCAGTTGCCTGTTCCTTCCTGAGCACCCTACGCCCTTGCTGAACAGCTAAATGTAGCTGGTTAATGCCACAACTAGCTCATTACTTTTTTCTTTTTTCCTGGATGATCTGATGTTGATAAAACACAAAAATGTCCTTATTTCTAAGAGCCAAGAAAGTGTGTGTGTACGTGCTTTCCTCCTCTTCCTCTCTCCCCTCACCATTTTTCTAGTGTACAGAAGCAACTGGTTAATTTTGGTAGGTAACTTGGAATTCTGGTGTTTGAAAATGGCAAGTAAGCTAGTTAAGAAAATTTGGATCTGTCAGTGGGGAAGGATGGTCTCCTGATGGTGTTTTAATAATATCTCTTTAAGATAATACATTTTCTTCCTCGGTATCCCCTCTGAAGGATACCTGTAAGATGACCATGAAAGAGCAAATGACTAAGGGTACTGACAGAATTACAAACCCAGAACACTCATCAATGGCAAAACAGTCTTGTGTCATTTTGTGGGTGTCTAATTGGCCTGGTGTAAAATACCAAATTAAGCCTGAATATTCAGATTAGAAGACTAAAATAGCCTCTCCCAGAAGTTTATTCTGTTCCCTGGTATTTTTGTCCTATTTTCAACCTTTATAGAGGTGACACATCCCTGCTCAGCGTTACTGGCTGCGTATTGTCAGTCTGGAGAACTGGCGCTCCATCTGTGAGCTCCAGCTAGCAGCAGGTACTGTAAATCATAGAGATTCATGACAAGGCTGCGAAGTTTTCTGAAGGGCAAATTGCAGTATCTGTGTAGAAAATTACTGTATCTAGTAACCAGGAGCGGCTCTTGGTTTGTCAAACACTGCTGTAGTAATGTTTTGGGCGATGCTTTAACCACTGTGAACCAAATGTGTCGAAACCACTTGTGCATACATGTACCTCTTGCAGCTCCCGTCTTCCTCCTGCATTCACTTCCGTGCTCATGCGTACGCTTGTTGCCTCCAGAAGAGCTGAAATGGAGTACGAGGCTGTTCCTGCACTCTTCCAAGGTTTTCTTTTTGATTTGGGAATGGAGAAGGTTGAGTCACCCAAAAGCACGTGGCCTCATGCTGCTGTGGGCTATCAGTGGTTCAGATGAGAGGGACCAGCACTGAAATAGCCATGATCTGGAGGGCTTCCAGCCTGCGATGCCACAGGCAGGTTTGATTTGTGGTGGTGTCCTTGCAGACTCAGTCTAGTTATTTTATATTCAGTCTAGTGATGCAGTTCGAATTCAGATGTGTACCTTTTGCATAGGGTTGGGGTTTAGTTCCTGCTAATACTGTAGGTCTTGGGGTCCTATGGAATGCCAGTGGATGAGGGCTCTCAGCCAGTGGCGGCTGCCAGCAGAAGCTTTTGGGAGTGCAGGATGAAGCTAAGGATGACCAGCTGAATGAAAGAGATTAAGCAAAAGGACCTGCCCGTCAGAATGAGCCACCAGCAGCCTGAAGTAGTTGTCACTGTAGGATGTGGTGGGTGCAACAGGGCTTATGGCAGATCATTTCTTGTGGATCAAATCCAGCAAAGAGCTACAGTGCTGATGGTCAGGGCTGCCGCTGTGTATTTCATATGGGACTGCCAATACTGGCTTAGTTGGGAAGAACAGGGATGACTGGGCGTGGGGTGAGCCTTGGGGCCTCCCTGTACAGCTTCTGCTCATGCATCCCCACTCCATCCCCTCGAATTTGGTTAGTGTGCGGAGACATCCTTGAACTACTGTGGATGTGCCTGGAGAAACTGCCCTGCCATGTCCTTCAGTGCATCCTTGGGACATCTGTATGTGCCTAGCTTCATCCTCTGTGTTTCCAGCTCCTCACATGAAGTTTTGAGGGGACGAGAAATGAAGTTATTCCTAGAAATCCCACTGCAGTTACATGTCTCTTGCTTTAACTGGTGGACTCATCCTTGCTGCTTTTTGATGCCAATGTTAACATTTCTTTTGGCCGTTAAGGGGAGTTCTTAGACTTGTTTAGAAGAATCTTCTCCCTCTTCCCTGTGTGCCACTTGCTGTGCACTGAGGAAGGGTCTGAACCCTCAGTGACTGAGTATTTCACTTCAGAGGCTTTTCAGTTGACATGTTTCTTGATGTCCCATCTTGATGTCCCATCAAGAACCTGAGCTCGGCCCAGGGCAGCATCACAGTGCAGGGGACAAGTGCGTCGCAAAGGGATTCTGAGCAGCTCCTGGAGACTGTTATGTGTGGCACTCTTAGGTAATGAAGCATCATTTTGGTTTTGGGATAGCAGTTTATAGCTTGGTATGAAGCCTGAGCATAAAGCCACTAGAGAAGGACATGTATGCGTGTCCATGTGCATCAAATCTCCTTGCTCGGGTTGCATTGTCGTGCTGTGCAAGAATTTCATGCAAAATATGTTTGTGCCCTTGATGTTCTTGCTGTGGTGCTCTTGAAAATGGGAGAGAGATGTGACTCCTTCAGGGCTGGCCCCACTCCAGATTTGCTGGAGCCCTGGATGTGCCCCAAGAACGCCCTCACCACCACTGAGCACCGCTGTTAATTCTTCTGGCACCAAAATACAACTGGTGACTCCCGCTGCTTCTTCCCCCTCCACTATGAAGGGGGAGGAAAAGGGGGAGAGAGGAAAAAAAAAGACAAAAATCACATGCATTGAAGGAGAAACTTTCTCCTACCAGCTTGACCTGGGATCGACATGCTCACCACCCCGCTGCCCTAAAGAGGCTGGTTTTGGTGGTGCTTCCTTCAGCACCATGCCTGATAGCAGCCGTTCTCTTCAGTTTGCTGCTCCTAAAACATTCTTTGGGAAAACCATGGTTTTGACCCCAGTTCACAGGAGTGTTTCCACTTAGGACAGCATTTAATTGCATGTTGGAGTCAAACTGAGATTGAGTGGGACTTGAGTGATGCTTAAAGAGAGGGAATACACAGCCGAGACCTGGATCTCATTTGCAGACTGTAACTACTCTGTTGTACCAAGCAAGACCCGCAGCTAAGGCAGGCCTGATCCCTCTCCAGCGTTAGCAGACGGATACGAGGAGTGGAAATGGTGCTGTCAGGGTGGGAGTTTCGATATTTTTTCCTGCACCCCGAGAGTATCAGTGTGGTGCAGGCAGAAGTGGCCACCCCCATCCAGTCTGTCCCTGGATGTCAGCTGAGGTGCTGGCTCTGGGGTCCCTGGTGTGATGCTGGGTGGTCCCTAGAGTAAGACCAGAACTTTTCTGAGGAGGATGTAGAATGGGATGGGAGTTCTGCACAGGGACTCTGTTTGGGCTCTTGTGGGAATGGGCAATACAAAGCAACCTCTCTTCCTTGACCCCGTTCCCACAGAGATTTCATAGAAGGTTTATGCTCTTGACTTCGTTTTCCTAGTGCAGTGGGAACTTCAGACCACTGGGGACCATGCTGTGTTATGGAGACCAAAGGAAGGGTGTGGGAAACACGGTTTCTCCTATAGGTCCCTGCTGGGAAACACTCCCAAGAAGTTCTGTTTGGCTCTTTTGTCTGCCCAGAGCATAAGGTATAAATGTGGCTTTGCTTTCCTCCGGTTTGAGTAGCTCCAGGTGGTTTAGGATGGACCCAATGGCAAAAGATGGGGCTCTGGCTTTGCCCTTTGTTTAGACGGGTCTTAGTCATGCAGCTCTTTGCCAAGGACAGGGAGTTTTGAAATTGTGGGTTTTGGTCTTGGCAGCTGGTACCAGAAATGCAGTGTGGTCAAAACTAGTGTTTTCTCTACAGAGGGGCAAGCCCAAGGAAGATTTCCAGCAAGCCAGTTTGCTTCTACAGGTTTTTATTCTCAGTTGCAACAAGCAAGTTGAACAAAAGTAAGTAAGGACCAGAGGCCTTGCATGGCTCTGGCTGGAAGAAGGCGTGCAATTCCACTGCTGAAGCAGTGTTTCCTAAAATAACAGCCTCGGGAACCTCTGCAATCTGTTTCCCCGTCTCTTACCCTTTTACAAGAACTGAGAAGCCTTTCAGCATTGTGGAGCAAGGCTGCAAAATAGCAGCCAGAACAAGAGTGCCTCGGTCTCTCGCGCTCGATCTGGGGACCTATTGGGCTATTATTAGCGGAGGGTACCAAAAACATTCTGTAAATATTTGAAAAGCCTTGCCAAGCAGCGCCGCGAAGACACATGCTCTTTTATGAGCCCTGCAATCGTTAAACCCAGGCAAAAACGCAAAAACGAAAGAGCCAGAATAGCTCACACTTAGCATCCCATCTTGTTCTTTTCTGTGTAAGGAAATGTGCTTGGAAGCTGAAAATCCTACCTCGAATTCTTGCCAGAGAGGGCTTTTTTGCAAGTGGAGATCGGCCAAGGGGGCTCCCGAGCCCCTGGCACGGGACGTGATGTCCTCCTGGCACCCACCTCCTGCTCTGGGGTCCGGGACTTGCTCTTGAGGGGTCACCCCGCTCCTGCAGCGTCACACGAGGTGTCTGACTTTTGGGAATTTCCTTACAGCTGCTTCTCCTCTTCCAGCACAGGAGCGACCCGCAATCTCGGTTTCCATCGCTAGAGGGAGGGAAACTACACGGAATTCTCACCCCCTGCGCTTCGCCCTGCTGTCGCCACCCACCCACCCGTCCGCTCCGGGCAGGGCAGCAAATGCTTTTCCAGCGTGTGTTTTTAGGAGGAACAGGGAAAACTGTGGTAGGTGGGCTGTTTTCCTTCAGAGGTACCAACCCCCTGAAGGAGGATCCCCCTCTGAAAGAACAAGGCAAGCTGCAGGCATCTCCAGGACCACCAGGGAGTTCTGGCGCTGCGTCCCGGGGGTCATTTTTGTGGGAAGTGAAGTTGCAGAGCGGTGGCGAATAAGCGGCATCCCACCCCCGTGGTAACCAAATTGGTGGCTGAAGGTTGAGAGAACAACACGGGCCATGGGGTGAAGGCATGTGCTGAACAGCGGGGTGTTCGTGCTCTGCTGAACTGAGGGGGCATTATCTCCCCAAATATCATCATCATCATCATGGCTTGGCTTCGCAAACGAAGATCTGGGAAGGGCTTTTCCCACGCTCACTGCAAGCGATGAGTGCACCCTTCGGGGCTGCGCAGTGGATTTTTTAGGTGAGGCGCAGCATGCGCGGAACTGGCTCAACCCTTTACACCTGAGGTTCATCTGCCAGGGCCTGGCGAGCTTGGACGGTGACAGCGAAGTCCTCAGGTCGTAGGTTTGGTTAGAGTGTCCTTCTCTTAGATGGAGCCTTACAGGGCTAAACGAGCTCCATCTGCCTGGGTTTGGGGTCAGAGTTGTCCTTCTCCTAGGATGGTGCCCGAAGGCTAGTGAGCCCATCCTGCCCGTGGACACACTTTGTCTGACCCTTCAGCCGAGACCTGTCTGGCTTGGGAGACCCCACCGGAGGCACATGCCACCACCAGCACAGCTCTCAACCTCACAAGGGCACGCAAGCTCCTTCCCCACGGCAAGAGGGTACCTGTGAAAGAGTCGCTGCTCTACCTCCGGACATCACAGACCCAGGCATGGGGCGGCCTGGGCTGCCAGGAACGGGAGTCCTGGAGGAACTCCCCAAATATATTCTCCTTCAAAATACCTATTAGCAGTTGTCTGTCTTTCAGCTTCATAATCTGTGATGCAGCTGGTTTAGTATGGTTACACAAATCAAACCGCTCATAAAATGCAGCTTAAGGAAAGACTGTTCTCACTCTCTAATGTGTTTAAAAAGCTAATTTAATGGAAGAAAAGAACCCCAACAACCCAAAACTTTAACAAAAGCAAATGGTGGTAGAAACTTGGGGGTGCGTTTTAAGGCAGTGCACTAGAGGCACTGTTTTCCTGTTTGAAAGCACAGTTTTTTCGAAATTCATTTAAGAGAAAAATGATGATGATTTCAGCCCAGGAATAGGAACACCGACATAAAGTCAGCCTGCTCCCATGGGAAGTACTAGAGAACAACTTTCCTGCTTTCAGAACCGGTCATGAAACCTGGTAGTCCTTTAGCCCCCTAGACCTGGGACTACAGAGACGCTCTCAGGTCAGCTTTCCTCATCAGAAAAGCACTGGCTGGCTGCGGTGATTTTAGCCGCGTCTGCTGAGGGGATCATCCATCTCCCCTACAAGATGTGGAAGTGTGGAAGCAGACACTTCAGAATGAGCTGCTGGCTCTGCAAGCACACCGAGGGCTCAGCTCTGTTCTAGATTGTCTGATGATGGCCATGGTCAGAGCACCGTGCTGTCTAGCACTGCAGGCCAGGGTGTTGTCCTCTCTGGGGACACGGTTGCTCCTGAGGGGATGCTCTTGCGGGATGAGAGTAGGCTGATATTTATTGGTTTTAGTAGTGTTTAAAATGAAAGAAAGAAGGTAATACAAAGAATTCACTGCAACACGGAAAAAAATTAATAATGATAAACTCCAGAAATAAAACTGACCAGGGATGAACGTGTCTGTGGTTTGTCTGTTGCTCAAGCCTGAACAGAGGAGAAACAGAAATGGAAACAAACCAAAAATGAAAACGCAAGTGTCTGGGTTTGTGTTTGGTCTTTTTATTTATTTATTTTTAAAGTACAGGCTGTTACATTGTTAGTAGCAGTAGGAAACAAACAAAAAAAAAAGTCCACCTGTTTTTCCCCTTCCCTAATGAAAGGAAGCATGAATGGTGCAGGACTCTCACTCTGGGAAAAATTGAAAGACAAAACTATAATGAGAGCTTCTTAATGTGTGAGCTGGAGGTGGTCACACTTGTAACTGTCTGGGTCATTATCAGGAGGGGAAGAGGACAGGAACGTACTCTTCCCTTCGTCTTTTGACTGTAGAAGAGATGGGCACATCCACTACGTGCGAAACGTGGCTTCTGGCAGTGAAAACAACATGGAAGGGGTGAAGGAGCAGCAGGTCCCTGTGGAACAGGACATGGGGTGTTGGTTTGTGCCTTCCTCGAGGAAAGCCTTGGCTGGCTGCAGCACAGGACAGTGGTGCAAAGGAGGCAATTTTCTTCATCAAAACCTGCTTGAGTGTTGCCGGCAGTCAGGAAGAGAGGATGGGTTCCAGGAGGGGACGAGAGCTGAGAGGAGCGGGTGCCAGAAAGATGTGGCTGGCAGCGGAGCAGCTGGCCTCAGCTGCTCGTTCAGATCGGCTGGCCCAGGAGGGTCCTAATTACAGCA
>NW_010402049.1:29445-37112 GCF_000710305.1 Buceros rhinoceros silvestris
CGGCTCTCCCTATATCGGCTGGGGCGCGCGGAGCGCGGGCCGTAAAGCACTGGAAGGGACCTGCATGCGGCTGTGGAAGATTATTAGAGCTACTGTGTTCCCTCCTGGCCACTGAGTTGCACAAAACCTGTCAGATGTCGGGGAGGAAGAGATGGGTCATCTTCAGCGTCGGCTTGTGCCAATAACGTCACTCGCTTCTTATATGAGCAACGTGATTGCTTAGCGAGGCTGGGTTATACCCTGCTGAGGGTGTAACTGCTGAAAGAGAATCCACTCGGGCATTAGGGTGTGATCCACAAAGCAGCAGCTACTTGTGTGGCTGTTGTCTGATGTGAATAACAAAAGCTCTTCAGACAGCTGCTGGTGGAGGGCTGTAGCCGTGTCTGATGTTCCCTGTGTACCAGTAGCGATGGCCACTCACCCACCCGCACCAGCCGCTGACAGATGAAGTCATCCTCGACAAAACTTGGTCCCAGCAGTTATCGAGAAAAGCTATAATGAGCAATAAGAAAACTATGGCTTAGGATTGGTTTGTTTTTTGCTTTTTTTTATTCCTCATGTATTCCCAAGGTCAGCTTCTTCAGATGTATTTTGAAATCAAAATAGTAAGCTCAGGCAACAGAGGGGATGCATCAAAGCGGATGTGATCTTTGTAGTACGGGCAGTTTGCTGGCTATCTGAACTTACTGCTGATGCCCGTTGCATTTAGGCTGGAGGGTAGTAGGTCCTCCCACTGTTTCATTTGCGAGACAGAGCATCAAAGATTTTACAATGCTCTTTTTTTGGAAGTGCTCCCTTGGAAAAGAACTGTGATATGTTAAAGCACATCTTTGACTTGTAGCCCAAGCATTTCCTGAGCGGGAAGCCTGGTGCTTGGTCCTCAGATGTGAATAAGGGAAGAGGGGTGCAGGTAAAGCGTTATTCCCAGCAGCGGGGAGCCCCTGGCTGCTTCCCTGCAGCCTGCGCCTGGAGCACGCATGTCTCTCTCACACCAGACTTTAATAACAAGCAATTGCCTTATGGATAGCCAGAGCAATAATGGTGATCTTACCCGCTGCTGGACGACTCACGGGCACTTTATCTAAGGCTGTTCACATCGTTGCAGCTTTTCTTGCTGGCGACAATGTGGCAGAGAAGGACAGAGTGAGAGCGAGATAGCGTGGAAGTGGGAGGCTGTGCCAAGGTGACGAGCTGTTCTACATTGGCATCTGATGGTGCTAATCAGTAACGATGTACTTTAGAAGGTGTCTCAGATAACACGCTTTAATAATTTAACCCTCCTCGTATTTTTGGATATACAGTTTGCGTAGGGATTACAAGCTGAATCTGCTGAGGTGCCTCTGGTTTCTGACGCAGCAGCCGCCTTTGAACCAGCGAGCGTCTGCTCTTGCTGCTTAATCTCTGAGGCAGCCAATTTGGGGACAGAAGGAGTTTTCACTTTATCTGCTCCAAACACACTTGTACTTTATTCCTTTGTATTGGGAAAAACAGGAGGGGGGGAAAAAAAAGAAAAAAAATTGGAAAGCCAAAAAAAAAAAAAAGAAGCCGTGTGTGAGAGCACGTGTGTGTTTATATAGTACAGGAGGCAGAGACAAAACTGAACAAGTGTGGGAGGGTGAGAACCTTTATTGTGCAACAAACTCATGGCACCAAATATGCTGCATTTGTTGTGAGTTAAAAGGTTTATACAAAGATTTTCTTAGTAGTGCCTAAGATCTTAATAGGGTAATTAATCTTTCTAAGAGTTAGTGCCAGATTATGGGATCAGCTATTACCCCTGGCTACAGAGTTCTCCTTTGTGAGTTGCTATGAGCGGGACTAAGTGATGAGACTACTCCATTTGCCAAACAAAGATATGGCTGCTGCTGGCTTGTTTATGTTTGAAACGCTTCTTCTGGTCCAGTATTCCCATTTCCTTGGGAATACTGGTGCTCTTTAAAATGAGTCTTATTAAGAGAAGAAGGGGACGAAGCTCTGTAGAATTTGCAGAGCTTTATAGAAATGTGCATATATACTTTAAAGGGCATAATGGTGAGTTGCTTGGTTTGACTTTTTTTTTTTTCCCCAAGCAAGAAAATAAATAGATAGCTAATGTAATTGTAAGAAAGCAGCTGTAGGAGTAGATAAAGAGAGGTCTCTACTTAAAAACTTCAGTATGGAATGCAGAAGCCAAACAATTTAGTTGAGGAATTAAAATCCAAGTTGTACTGCAGCAGGACAGGGTACGACGCAGAGGACGTGGGAGAATTTTTCCAAAGAAATAAGCTTTGCTCAAGCCCATTTATTCAAAAGAGTGAGTCAAATCTATCAGTTGTTTAATTTAAGAGATAAAGGATTTTTTTTCCCGATGACTTTGAAGTGGGGTGAGGGGTAGGGGAGATCAGAAAACGTGATATATTACCCATCGGTTGTCACTGTTGAAACAACTGGGTCATCCTAGAGAAATGGCTGCTTGGCTGAATTTTGACACCTCCTGTACTGCTGAACGAGCAACCTCTGATCAAGGTCAGTACAAACCACTCTGTCCACACCATTTAGTGTGGTCTAGTGAAGGCTGTCATGTTCTTAAGTGAAGATAAAGTAAAATTCCAACTCTAAGCTTCTATATGTTCTGTAGCTGGCTTGAAGCTACGATTGCTCTTAAGCCATTCCAGAAGCAGTAACCTGTGGGTGACTGTTTGTGTGTGGGTGAACGTGCTTCACGTATAACAGCGCTAGTGAGACTGTCATATGGGGAGATGAAATTCTCTGGGCTGGCTGAAGCTGCTGCCCTGTCGGGTTAGACTTTCTTCTAGGCATTGGGTGGGAGGACACTCCCACAGGGCACATGGGAGGAAACCTTTGCTACGTGGCTGGAGAGTCGGTCAATTTGTAGAAAAGTGGGGAAAAGAGTGGTCAGAGAGCCTGGAGGAGGAGTGGTGGGTCTTGCCATCTCTGGCCTTGCTGGTGCTAATGGCATGACAAAAGCCCTCTAACAGCATCATTCCCTTTACGGGGTCAGGTACCTGTTGCAGGGTGGGCTGCGGGGTCTGGCTCATCTCTGTGGCAGCCATGGGGCTCTGCTCTCTAACCTTGCCTGCTGTACAGTGATTTGTAGCTGAGCAACGGTGGGAAGGAAAAGCTCCACCTCGTTTCAGTCTCAGTACGTTTATACAAGGCTCGAAGGATCAAGGGGCGATCCTGAAATCGTGCCCAACCACCAGAACAAAGTCATAATGCCCTGGTTTGGCTCAGAGTTGAAGAAGCCTCCCTGTGGGCACACTGGGTGGGTGTAGGACTGAAGGGGGTGTCAGCCAGGCCGTGTAGATGTTTATTCTACATGGCAACGTGTAATGCCTGGCTTATCCCTGGGCTGAGAGGATGAAGCGCCAGCACTGTTGGTCTGGTTGGGCTCTGTGCAACATCGGGCAGCCCCTTCAGGGCTCTGCTTGCCTTCCGTTGTGGTAAGTGCTGCCAGCTGGCCGTGTGTTGGGGCCCAGGGCGGTGAGCGGCACCGGGAATGCCCACTTTGCCCAGCTGCTCTGGGGGGAGGTGCTGCTTAGCCGATGGAGGGGAGGTCCCCAGTTCCTCCCACAGAGCTGTGTTAGCGGGTTTCCCACAAGGGCAGAAAATGAGAGTGGCGCTTGTCCTGTGTGTACCTAGGGGTGGTGGTGGATGAAAGCCCACCAGGGCTCCACTGTCATCACCCTTTCTTCAAGTGACCAGAGTATGGCTCCTAGAAAATGAGTGTTCGAAAACAACAGCGAGCTCCTGGCTCTGTCCTGTTGCCCCAGCACCTGCAGGTCCTCTTCTGGCACACCTAGCACAGGGATTTCTCACTCTGTGATGGTGCAGAGATGTAAGCAGATGTGTTCATTGGTCAAATTATGCCTATAGCTTTGTGCAGTCACTATTTGGATTTGGAATTTGCTTTATAAATCTCAGTTTGATTGTAGAGGTGATATGCAACATGAGATGCTAAAAACTCTGAAGGAAAGTCTTTGAAGATAATTACAGCTACCTTACCACAAAGAAGCTCTGAGAGTTATGAGGAAAAAAGGAAAAAGAACCCTATTAATGCAGTGTTAGGATGACCTGGTTGTAGCAGAGACCTTTCCAAGTGAAAAAGTCAAATCCAGGAAACACAGAATCAAGGTGCATGCCAACAAAACATTAACTCTGCCTCCCTGGAGCTGGTAGTGCTCACTGGGAACTATCTGCAACCATTCCAGCTGCAGTTACTGTATTATCTGGAGCAGTATTGAATGGGGGGAGGATTATCTGGAGTTTGGCAGAGCTTGGAGGATAATAGGAAAAAATTTTCAGGATGGGTGAGAAGCTGAATGCACATACCTGTGTGTGTATTTGCATAAAGGAAAACAACACCTGTGTGCCGGGGGAATTGGAAATTTCACTTCAATACTGGGATGCAGCGTGTGGAGCAGGGAGCAGGGACATGTGCAACTAGAGCAGGGTGCTCAGAGCCCCAGGGTCCAACCTGACCTGGGATGGTTCCAGGGATGGGGCTTCCACCACCTCTCTGGGCAACCTGGGCCAGAGAGGTGGTAGTTTACCCTGAGTTTACACTGAGGTAGTTACCCTCAGTGTAAAAAACCTTCTTCCTTCTATTTAGTCTGAATCTCCCTCTTTTAGTTTAAACCCATCACCTCTCGTCCTGTCCCAACAGGCCCTGCTAAAAAGACTGTCCCCATCTGTCCTGGTTTGAGCCCCCTTTAAGTAATGAATAATATCAACGTTCAGATTTAGTGCTGGGTTGAGGTGCTGCTGTAGGCTACGAGGCTGAGCGTGGGGTAGGTGTGTGCCACTTCCGTTTGGTACAGGACACCTTCGGTGCAATTAGCGTTAGCAAAAGGAAGGTGTCAGATGCCATCAGCAGCAGTTGTCCCCCTTTCCTTGCACCCACGAAGTACATTATGGGGGGTCATTATGAGGTCAGGGGACTGTTGCACGGCTGCATTTTCTTATTTCCAAAGGATTATCCAGAGTGGTACATATTACTGGGCAGCCCAGACCTCCTGATAACAAATGTGTTTGTCAGTGAATTTCCTAGGTTTATTCAATAGCAATAGAAATGTTTGTTGTTGCTTTTTGTTTTTGTTGAATACAGTGGTGACTTAAGCAGTTGAAGTTAACGCGTTCGTATCACTAAAGGGGAAATAGTGTGTCTTACAATAAAGAGGTTGTATTTATTTGTTGTGTAATACAACCAATTTTGTTACCGTGGGATGGAAGCTATAGTGATGTTTTGAAATACCTGTGGGCTAGCAGAAGAGGAAGGGAGTTCAACCCTGTGGTCTGTCTCTCCAAGTCTTCAGTATTTTATTCTGCAGCAGCTGTAACAGCTTGAAGCTTGCAACAGCAGGCCAACGCAACTCATTTCCCACCCTGCCCTGCATTTCAGGCAAGATGTAAAACTTGCCTGTATCTTTGTCCTGGTCCCCTTTTCGTGCCTTTAAAACACTGATACCTCAGAAGCTCTGTATTAAGCACCCCTGTGGTTGTCTCCTCTAAGCTAGGTTTCTGGAGCTGACCCAGGGCTGAATCCTGGCCCTTGTGTTGCTCCAGCACACTTTGAAGAGCTGGAGCTCCCCTGTCCCACTGAAGTTCAAGCTTGGAGCAAGCTAGAGGCATTTGCAGATGGGTGCAAGACATGTTAAACACCTTTCTGGCAGGCAAGAGGGTTCCTGAGCACGCTAGAGTCCACGCTGCCCTTGCTTGGAGGCTGTCCTAGGCAGCCTTTAGGTAGACAAGGGTTGCAGTGAACTCCAGGCAGCGATGCTGGCATGGTCCCCTCCGAGCTGGGATGTTTAAGCCCCATGCTGTGTGTTTCACAGAGATGTCTTGAGTCACTTTTCCTCAGAAGCCCCTGACTTTGGACAACAAACAGACCCTTCTGAGGCGCGGTGAAGTCACAGGTAGTCTGAGTTGGCAGAGATTTCAGGTCTTTTTGAAGGCTCAACCTTTTAACAGGAAAAGCTTCTCAGCTTGCATGAGAGCTAATCAGGAGAGGCAGTGAAGGGCCCTCCACTACGGCAGCTACACCCAAACGTCTCCCCGTTTCCTTGGGGTTTGGCACACCCACAGTATTAGGAAAACGTCACAATGAAGCGCTAATGCTATTTCAAGAAGTAGCTTGAAAGAAGCTCTTGGGAGAGAAGTGACTTATTAACAAGCCACGGGACTTTGGTATGCCCCAGGCAAGATTTCCAAACTATTGCTCTCCATATCAGTCACTATAATTATAGCACTTCCCAAACAGAAAAGAACAATGTGGGAAATTCATCTAATGTAATATCATAGGTCTGAGCCTGGGAGCAGAACAAAGTGGGTTATTGAAACATAATAGTAAAATAGGTGTGACTGCAGAAGAGCGGGTCGAAGCAAACCCTCAGATGACTAATTAATTCTTACTATCCTACTTGTTCTATTTCATCCTGAGGTATTTAATTACACAGTTTTCCTTTCCTCCTATCCTAACGCACACCACAAGGCAATTTTTTACTTTGAGCCATGGAAACAGTAGAACTTGAGTGCTTTATTGGAGCTACTCTCCTAAAAATAAAACTTTGAAAGGTCTGAGCAGTGGTAGGACCAGACTTTGTAATTACGGCTCTGTCTGGAGGGTAGAAGATGGATGTGGATGTCCTTGTGTGGGTGCTGTACCCTATGCATTAAGGCAGGAACTTAAGGAGAGCAGAGCACTGAAGAAAACCACTCTCTTCTGAGCAATTTGCAGCTCTCGTATGAAGCTAATCCCATCCTGTGCAGTGGGTTGGGTACAGGTTGCCTCAGCACCGTCCCTGTCTGGAGATGAGGCACTAACTTTTTTTCAAGGATGTATGTTGGCTAAATGTAGTAAACGCTGCCCCCATGTTACTAGCCTGGAAAAATAAGACTTTTTGGAAAAAAAAAAAAGAACAAAAACCAACCAACAAACATTCCCTGCCCATTTAGGTGCTTACAGTATTCCTGTCATTTTAGTCTTCAAACGCCTACTATTCTAGTGACTCAGCTGATAGCCCTGTGAAGAGTAGATATCTCTCAAGCATTTTCCTCCTTCTGGCTAATAGCTAATCTAATAATAGGTTGAATCCTGCCACCACAATAACTCTCTTTAGCCTCCTCCCACTAGACTTCTTATGAAGATTTCCTCTCCACTGTGGTGATCCAAAACTCCTTGAAAGTAGCATAATGCCACTGAATCGGGGCCTTGCGCTGCTTTTTTATCACCCCACGGACCTTTATAGGCTTCCATGTTTCCCAAATTTGACCTAAAAAAATCCAGGAACACCAAGCAACAAAGCTTCCCCAAGGATTCACATCCCTCTGAGTTTTCATGATTTTGTTTTTTTCCTTTTGTGTTATTATTTTCCTTGTTAGTGTTTCAGCATGAGATCTATTTTTTTTTTGATTTATTTAG
The DNA here is from genome assembly GCF_000710305.1 of Buceros rhinoceros silvestris. Classification (NCBI taxonomy): domain Eukaryota; kingdom Metazoa; phylum Chordata; class Aves; order Bucerotiformes; family Bucerotidae; genus Buceros; species Buceros rhinoceros. The sequence continues at coordinate 36,866 of NW_010402049.1, forward strand.
TGCTTTTACACTAGCCCTAAATGATCTTCCTAATAGTACAGGAAGCTGGCAGCAGCAGTCTGCAGCCTTTGGATAGCTTACTAATTAAGGGAAAGGCAGGTGTGGATGGATCTACTGAGCTTGTAAATAAGTGCCAAAAATCTAAGTTACTGGTCTGTGAGTGTTAGCAGGTGGAGCACTGGTTTTATTCCTTCAATGGAGAGGAAAGGGTTAGAGGAGATGATTTCCACCCCCCCGCCCGCCCCCC
>NW_010402050.1:0-1928 GCF_000710305.1 Buceros rhinoceros silvestris
GGGACCGTGAGCCCGGGAGGGGTCGGTCATATTCCCCCACCCCTAGACAGTATCAAAGAGCCTTTGCTCCGCTCTTGCAGTTTAGGAGGTCTCAGATTTTTAACCCCCAAGTGGCCAGCAAGGCATTTAAGGGGTGTGATAGAAACCTCAGAGGGGTTGGATCCAAGAGGGTGATTGGAGGAAGCCAGGACACGACCTCATCGGGGCAGAACCCCACAATGTTCGTGTTCGCGTGCCCCGTGGTTTCCCTTTCATACCCAAACATGCAACCCCTCATTTTCCCGGTCCGGCTGGGCTCTTTACTGTGTTTCCCCGCCCCGGCAGAGTGTTTCATGGGAAGGTTTAACACCCCGATCAGCAGCAGGCCTTGGGCTGGGGCTGTTTTGGTTGGCACTTTATTTTTTTCCTTTAAATCTCCCATATTCAGACTGTCACAGCTTGACAGCCCAGTGGCAGGAACACGCTGTCATCCCCAAACCCATATCGTTAATTCCTTCCCTCTGATGCTAGTAACACCTTAAGATGATTAAGACTGGGGGAGAAAAACCCTCAGGATCTTACATTTCTGCCATCGATGATGCTCGTTGCTGGCTCTCAGTGCTTCATTCATCTTGGGGAGTTCAGTCAGGGCGGTCGCTCTCCTCCTGCCGTTCCTGCCGCCCCTGCCAGGGTGTTTCTCCTTGGCTTTACTTCCTGGCTTTTAACTGCGGGATATTGCTACCTCTAGGCTGCCCAAATGCTTTTCTTTGGCACTTTTTAAACCTCAAAGGTGCAGCGAGCCCCCTCCCACAGCATCCCTTGGCTGGGGGCCACCCTGCAGCGCTCCCCGCTCGCACCGGTGACACATCCCCAGCCCCGCTTTGGGAACAGCGCGGGCAGCGTTCCCACAGTGGCAGTGCCAGCAGACGCGGGCGAGGGCACGGACACGCTGTCCTGCCCACGCTGCCAGCCCTTGCTGAGCACGCAGCAGCCGGGCTGCAAGGACACCGATTCCTGTCAGCGTTGGATTTTAAAGGTGTTTTCAGTCTGGGACAGGTTCAGAGCGTGTTGTCCCTTCCCTGTGTCACAGGGCACCGCTTGCCCTGGGCACACCGGTGCCAGCCCAGCCGCCGCGTCCCTGCTGGGCTGGTTGCTGGCCGGTTTTGGCAGCATCTTCGACACCTTCTTGCTCGCCTAGCAAACAAGGGTGGGTGCTGGGTTGATGGGTCCCGCGGTCTGACGAGCAGCTCGAGGGTGTTGGTTTAGGTTTTTAGGTCGTGTTTGGATACGAGCGGAGCAAACGGGAGCTGCATCGCTGGCAGGGCCCCATGTGCTGCAGCTCTGTCAGACCTTTGGTTTGGGTTCTCAGTGCCTCGGTTTCCCTGGTGGACAAATAAATGGCCCCTTCCCTTGCTGCTGTAGAGCTGAGCTGGCTGCTGGCGCTGTTTCGGGGGTGTAGTGGGACTTGGGGACCCAGGACAGGTTGTTTGGGCCCGCAATGTCTCTGTACCAGTGCAGCACATGGTGCAGGGGGGTCCCGGCCGTCCTCCCTGCCCTGCGCAGCCCAGGGGGTTCAGGGATGGGAGAGGTGAGGCTGTGGCAGCGTGGGTGGAGGGAGCTCCTTGGCTCTTCCACCACTCTGGAGTGGGGAGAGAGGAGAGTTGGCAGGTGAGGCAGGAGAGCAAAGCTGCTGGTCCCCAACTTGGTGCAACCTGTGGGCTCGGTGTCCCTTGTGCTCCCAGCATTCCCATGCTCCCAGTGTCCACGTGTTCCTCATGCTCCCAACATCTCCATGCTCCTCATGTTCCTGTGGTCCCCATGGCCCCAGTATCCTCATGCTCCCAGTGTCCATATGGTCCTGGTGCTCCTGGCCTCCCCATGCTCCCAGCATCTCTGGCACACGGACCCCCAGTGATGGCTCTTCACCTTGTTCTCCTCCCCACCTCGCA
>NW_010402051.1:0-224 GCF_000710305.1 Buceros rhinoceros silvestris
TGCACCCCGCGTCTCCCGAGGCCTCGCAGCTCCTCGGCAAAGCCGGTTTGTGTCTAACAATGCCCCCGGCAGCCGCTTTCGCTCTCCCTCGCTCGCACACACGCCCACACGGAGCACAGACACCGACGGACATACATGGCAATGGAAGAGCTGTTACCTTGCTCGTTGAATTCCATGCAATCAATGCATCTCCATATATATAATGTATGTGTGTATTTTCCCCC
>NW_010402052.1:0-299 GCF_000710305.1 Buceros rhinoceros silvestris
TCCAGGTGCACGCAGCGGGGAGGCGCCCGGTGTGCGGGGCCGCGGCTGCGGGAGCGGCCTTCGCGCCGGGAGGCAGAGCGGGAGCTCGGGGATGCGCTTGGTGTCCTAACTTCACGGTCCGAAGGGGCCCCAGCAGCTGGATCCATCCGAACTGGAAGGCGCATTTGTATTTTAAGTTTGCATTGGCAAACTTAACGGCGTCTGTTTAACTTCGTTTTTCCCGGAGGTGAGACGGGGCTCCGGGGATCTGCACACACAACCCCACCGGGGAAGGGGCTGTCAGGGTTTCCAACCGAAGA
>NW_010402052.1:356-13269 GCF_000710305.1 Buceros rhinoceros silvestris
CTCCGGTGCTCTGCACACACAACCCCACCGTGGAAGGGGCTGTCAGGTTTTCCAACAGAAGAAATCCAGCAGTGCACACGGAGACCAGTTTCCCAAGTCACACATGCAGCACTTGTTTTCCACCTTACAAGTGGAAGCGACTTAAGAGCATCTGCAGCATCTGAGCTTTGCCTGCAGATTCAAGCGGTTACATGGGACAGCCCAGACAGTTCTGGGAGGCGAGGGAGGGGGAGACGAGTGCGATTCTTGAGCGAAACCTAACGGGAACTAGCACTCAGGAGGTGGTGTAGACAGCTTTTACCATTGGGAACTATTAGAACTGTCAACAGAAAGAAATCTGGACTGGTACATACAGGGTTTAAACTTAAATTTTGTTCTAATGGTAATGGTCAGAAGCTCTGTCTTCAGACCAGCTCGGTGTGTTAGTGGGACTGAAATGATGTGGGGCTTCATAAACGCTATGGAGTTTATTTCTATGCAGTAGACCTGTTACTTCAGTAGGCTAATGTCTATGGCTTTTCTTATTCTTTCTTCTCCCAGAACCAATCTACGTTCCATTCCTCATTGTTGGATCAATATTTATTGCCTTCATTATCGTGGGCTCTCTGGTAGCGGTTTATTGTTGCACATGTTTAAGACCTAAACAACCATCACAGCCAATACGATTTTCTCTGCGGAGCTATCAGACCGAGACTCTTCCCATGATCCTGGCCTCGACAAGCTTCAGGGCACCATCGAGGCAGTCCAGTACTGCGACAAGTTCCAGTTCGACCGGTGGCTCAGTTCGCAGGTTCTCCTTTCCCCGGGCAGAGCCAGGGTGCCTTGTGGCATCACCACCTCCACCATACACATCTGGATGCTTCCAGACTGCCCATGCAGTCCACCTGACCCAACCATCAGGATTTCTGGTGTCGCCGCCGTACTTTGGGTATCCCCTCCAGCCAGAGCCTGCCCTGGCTGGGAAGAGCTGCTCTGATTTCAGTCAGAGCTGAAGGGAGTTGTCAAGAAATAATGCAGCCTTTGGAAGCACAGGGACTGGGTGTCACGCTGACATGGTCTGGGGCTGCGCAAGTCAGAATCATTCCTGTGGGTGAGTCACCCTTGAAAAGTACAAGGTCTCATCTGGGGTCTGATTTCCCAAACTTGGATCACACTTACAAATGAATTGTAAAATATTCCAAACGGTTGCTCTACAAACTGACTCCTCTGGTTGTTCAGTTTAGTGTGTGGGGAACGTGTTCAGAGACAAGTAGAAAAACCATTTTGGGATAAAGGTACACATTTCACGGTGTTATAAATGATGTTTTACCCTGAAATGCTACTAACTTAGTTAACAAACGGTGGCTGTGTTCCACTGGAAATTATCAGCCTAGTTCTATAAAGTAAATAAACTGGAGGAGTAATATTTACTAAAGAGGATCCTGGAAACAGCTGACTGCTTCCCACTCCCGTAAGCAATGAGAATGAGAGGAAGACTTTTATGACAGATATCAAAATGTGTAGTTTTTTTAAAAAATACACATAATATACCTGAACTTACACTGCATATTTGTATTAATAAACTTTAACTATGATAAAATAGTGCTAACTAGGCTAGTTGACAATGTGCCAATCCCGAGCAGCCAAATAATTATCTGAGAAAAGCAGAATGTATTCAGCAGTATCACTAATAACTTCTCTGTATAACATGTTAAAAATGGCATTATAGTAAAGCATTTTTCAGAAGGGAGTAATTTATTGTTGACTTTTTGCTCAGCAACATGTGTAAGTTGAACAAACTCATCATAAAGCCCTACTTGTAAAATTAGCCATGTATAAAATGTAAAGACAGGCTTGTAATTTAAAGTGTATTTACAGCATTGACAACACTAATTATTCGGTAGTCACACAAAGTCAATAAACTGTGTGGTTAAAACATTGTGTTATGTCTCTGTACGGATAGTGTTTGATGAGCAAGTTTTCATTTTGGTGGTGTAACAATACTCTATTTCTTCATGTTTAAAAAATAGTTAATTTTGCTTTTGTAAATGATTTACATCTTTGTGCACCTGTTGTGCAGATTTAATGTAATATAAAATTCTGAATATATGGCAAACTAACAGATCAGTTAATGTCTTTTATATGCAACTGTGGTAAAAATGTGGTAAAAACTACACTGATTAGTTGTTGCATATTTTAATTTAAAACATCCTGCCCTAGGAATAAATTTTGTTTGCCATTCTACATTCCTTCACCCAAGTAAACCAATAAACCAAATGGAAGAAGGAAAAAAATGCATCTAAGCCAAACACACGCAGCCAGCAAATGGAAAATACGCAAGAAAAAACGTGGTCATTAAAGGGCTTCTCTCTCGACTGATTTTTGTGAACAAACAAAGTCATTGTGAGCGTCGGAACCAGAGGCTGAACTTTCCCGTTTATCAGCCCCAAACTCCCTGTTCCTAGTGCCTGCTGAAGTAAGTGCATTAGAGTTGAGCTGTTTTAGAAGTACTCCCATATCGGTGCGTTTTGAAATTACAGCACTGCCATTCTGAGTTGCTTCTCAGGAGTAACTTCAGAAAAGCCTCATTGCTGCTTCCTCAAGAGTTCAATAATTTTTTTGTCTCAGCAAATCCCTAGCAATTAGCATTTATGAAAAAAATATGGAAATAATCCTTTTATTGGGTTTCTTTAATTGTATGATTAATATTACGATCCAATAGATAATACTGCTGGAAATGTCCCTAAGCAGAAGACAAGCTGTATAAAATGTTTTAAGTAACAGGTTTTAGTTTGTGGTAATTGTTAATTACAAACTAAAACAATGATACACAGTAGTGTACATTTTATAAAAATTTATGAAGTAGATTTTGAGTACTTGGGAAATTACTCGAAAGGTAAGTATTTTGGCTTGCAGTTTTTAAGAAACGAAGGAAGGGAGCGGGTAAATTTTTGCCCCTTTGAGAATGTTTGATATGACTCTTCACATTTGGAATGGATAAGAAATGTGGGATTGTTCATCAAGTAACTTCTTCAAAAAATCATTTAATACTGCAACGAACACCAGCTCTGGTGTTCCGCAGCATCCTGCTAGGTCTGCTGATCGTTCCTGTATACAGCAGAAAGAGCTAGTGAAACAATTAAACCGTGTTTTTTACAAATAGATCATAAATGTTCAACTGGTGGATATCTTTTTTTATCCAGTAAACCCAGACAACGCAGATCTGGAAGCAGAAGCTCAATCAGTTCTAGGTAAGAGGGTGCTATTTTATGTTCCTTTAACGAGCGATTGCAGAGCTGCTGTCACAGGTGGTGGGTGGCTGAAATCCAGTGTTCTCCTGGAAGACAGGCTGTGCACACCAGCAGCAAGGTGGGCTTGGTTGCTGCCCCTGGACGTTGGGCGCTGTACAGAGCAGGCCAGGCTGCTGCACCAGCACGGTCCCAGTGGGCTCCACAGACAGATTTTTTAAATGTTTTAACACAGGGTCAGATCGTTGCCACACTCGCATACAGGCGTACAGATTTTAGTGATTATTCCGCCCTAGCAGAGGCAGTGCAGGTTCGCCACATAGCGTGAAACTCGGCCTTGCAGGCAGGACCCCTCTGAGCTTTCCTCCCCTGATGCTGCATAATGGGTTTGACCTCATAAAATGCTGGAGGAACTTGACACAGAGGAATAATTTCATTGCTTCAGATGTGCAGAAGTCAGTAAGTTTATAGAGTGCTAAGCGTGTCACAGATGGGTGGCCAGAGTGCAACAAATCCTGCAGATGGGGGTCTAAGGCTGGGAAAGATCAGGGGGAGTTAAAACAGCTGTACAGGGTTACCTGTAAAGCAGGTGAGGTGGGGGTTACACACCATCTGCTAATAGACAAGAATCTGTAAGTTAAGAAGACTATAAATTATTGTTCATGTAGCTACAGTGGCAGTGACTCTGTAGCTGCAGGAAGAAGAAGGAAGGGGGACAAAAGAGCAGCCCATGGTCTGAGACACTTGTTGCCTGTGCTGGTAGTTTCCAACCCAGATGGATTCAGGGTGTGGGTGAGAATCCTGGGTCTCCTTCCTAGTGAAAAGGACCTACTGGCACTAGATGCTGCTATAATTTATAGAAAATAGTCATTTTCCTAAAACTTGAGCCAGAACACAAACAGCTTTCTGATATGCAGTTTTAATGACTGATGAAACAGTTTGAAGGGCTAGATGTATGTTTGAGCAAAAAGAAATTGCTTGCTACCAGCAGTAATGTTTATGTAGCACGTGCTTTACAACCATGGCCATTTTTTAACACAGTAAGTTTAACTATTTCTTTTGAACTGGAGTTAGTTCATTCATCTAAAACAAATCAAAACAAAACAAAAATCACAGCAAATTGATTATTGTCATCCACACACTATGCACAAAATGCTTGGATAGCCATTAACTGTCAATGACATGTCTGAAACTCAAGGCTTCTGTAGGCAGATAATAATAGTGACATGAATTCAATCAGCCATTTGTTTTGTATTTCTACATTATAGGTTTCTTCAGCATGTATCTCCAAAATGTGTCAAAGCTCTTCAGTGCTAAGGAAAACATAGTGTTCTTGCAAGAATGTCTGAAGGATTTTATTTGAAACTAGGTAAGTGGTACGGTACACGGCTACAAAAACTCATGGGCTGTTTGTAATACCAATCACATTGGAATGAAAAAAAAAATTAGTTTATCAATACCGTTCAGATACAGCCTGACAGGAACATTAAAGGGCTGGAGTCAATTTTCAGCACTGTTTTTCCGTGTATTGCGACGTGCTCTGTGGACTTGATACTTTGAACAAAGCTTCTGCTTTTGAGGGGGCTGCTGCTCCGCAATACTCACGTAAACAGTTTTCCATTCACAACTACACTGAGGCTGTAATTCTATGCCATGCTGTCTTCATTAGCAAAGCCTATTGTTCATTTTAGTCTCTCCATCTACAGTTTGTGCAGATTCAGGGGGCTATGGCGTAAATCAGATTAGTGAAATAACTTACAAATAACAAAAAAGAAATGAGAGAAAGGATTTGAAAGGGACCCTGGATCATTATAAACTGGATAATAACCTGAATAATCTCAATGGCCTTACGACTGCCAGCGTAATAGAGGTGGTGACGTCAGTATCATGAGGTGAAATCTCCTTAAACCAGCTCTACCATTAAAAACTGGGTATCATTAAACTGACAGTGTGGAAGATGCATTCACTGTTGCACCTGCCTTGACAGAATACAGAATGTACAGAACAAATTCACTGTCTACTGTGTATATAAAGAATGAGTCAGCTATCTATCTATGACCAAAACTCACGTTTAGGTTTGGATATATTCATTTTTATTCAGTAGGTGGGCACTGTTAGGGACACAGCCAAAGGATACAGTATTTGTTGCTGTCGTTTGTGAAAGGAGATGACCTTTCCTTTTTCCCAGTCTGTCATTCTACTGCTACTGCTCTTTCAAAATACAGTTTCACCACCAGAGTACATCAGGGCTCTGCTGCAAATCACTAAATTGCGGATTCCTGTGCTGCCCCCCCACCCCCCATTTTTTTATAGACTTCACGTGAGAACACAAAAAGCCATCTCAAAACAGGTGTTTAAAAATACCTGAAAATACGTTTTCTACTCTTTCCGTTTTCCTTAATAATGTATGAATTCCTTGGCAATTGTAAAATGCTGTTTCTGATATGTCCCATTTTAAAGAAATCAAAACCAAGAACGATGAGATACGTTTTCCTTTGAAAGCAATCCCTAGTATTTGAAACCAATCAATTCAACAAAGCTTCTTCATTTAATGGCAAAGTTTATTCATTTTTTAACAATTAAAAGACAAAACATTTAAAATTTGCAGTTCAAAACATGCACATTCACCAAATGCCAAATGACATGTAACACTGCATAGAACTGAACGGGTTACTAAAAGAGAAGAACTATTTATAAAACACAGTGCATTTAACATCCAGTTAAAACTAAACCTGAGAAACTACCATAAACACCGAGTCAAAAAGTCTTCATTCATGCAGCTTCGTAATTTCGATGACAATTTCAGCAGTAATGGCTTAGTGAAGTTGTAAAAACTCACTTTACCTTGAATGCAAATTTTGCTGTCACAGACTGACCGCTTTCTGCAGCAGTTCATACATACCAAACACTGAAAATCCTAATGAAAAATTATGTTGAAGTAGAAAAACAATATTAATGCATTTATGGCTTCTATTCTACCACAAAGAAACACCATAAAATATGATATTAAAAAAAAACTTGTTCTGGTCACAGCTTTGCAACTACAAATCACTCTCTATACAGAAATGCTTTAATTTAAGTTAAAGTATCAACCCTCCAAAGTGCCCAGCTTTGCACATTGTTGCTCAGATGTGAGGTCCTTATACTCACACGGTCCAGTTGAAGCTTATGTGAGTAGCGGTTTGCAGAAGCAGGAACCAGGTTTGGAATGCTAAAATATTCCTTTGTTTAATAAATCTATTGGTTAACAGCAAGGAAACTGGTGGAGTGAGGGCAGAGAGGGGGAAGGAGAAACTCATTTGTTGAGTTTTGTTACCAGCAAAAACAACCGGTACCAAGAAAGTTGAACTGACAAACTCATTCGCTTATACAGTTCTAGCTTCTCGATATAGTATGAGCAGACTTTTAACGAAGGCATTAAAAAACAGGGAGCAGCAACCATCATGCATTGCCTCAGAACACTTAAGAAATATTGCCTCATGCAGACAGAATGATAAATCCATCACGACTACAAGTGCTTTTACACAGTACCTAAGAAAAAAAGGGAAAAAAACTTCTCTCCTTAAATTTAACACATATTCCAAATTACTCATCATTCAAGATGGGCTTACATGTAACAAAGGAGGACTTAAGACACTTAACGCGCATCTTTGTAACACAATGAATTTTATGGATGCAAGTGGACATACAGGAATCTTCAGCTATCTCTCAGTGTTTCAAAATATTTTATTTATCATTTTCTACAAATAGAATGATGATTAAGTAAAAATCTGTTGAAACTGCTTTGCAAAAATAAGCGTAAAACTAGGAAATGGCAAGAAAAAATTCTAAATACAAATTATCAATAGGTTTGTTAAAATTTGTTTCCTGTTACTCCTTTGAATCATTTATATATATCTATATTTTTTAAAAAAATCAAACTACAGTATTTATATAAGATTATAATTTCTAAGTAGCACAGGTTCAACTTTTTGACAGAAATTTTTAATACTAACTTGTAATTGTTATGCAGTGCACATGAAACAGATGGAAAAGTCCACGTGAGTGCTGTATTTAATACAAATTTGAATTTTGAAACAATAAGAACAGATGCATTCTTATGAGCATTTTTGCCTAAATTGTTTTTTCTTTAAATAAACATCTGCACAATCCCCTTATTTTAACAAAGGTCTGATGTACTACTAACAGGATGGCAGCAGGCTGTATACTCTCTGCTCCACATGAAAATAAAGTGCATATTGTATACTTGACCTGATTTAGAAATGGGCACACACAGCTAAGATGATCTTGTATTTTAAAATGGAATGTATGAGAAATCAAAAAACACAGTTAGAATTGCCAACATTGTATTTTTCACTACTTCCAAGAATCGGTATCTTCCAACCACTAACTACCAGAAAAGGTATACAGACAGAAGAAAAACCCATCAGAAGTAATAAAAATGAAGAATGCAGTTTGTGAAATACTAATTCAAATTCTGTAAAGATGTAAGGATGAAAAGCTGTGATAAGGATATTTTAAAAACCTTAAATTCCAGTACAAGTTTAGGTTCTTTAAGCTGTTTCAGTTGCTTTCTTCCTTTTTAAGATAGTTAAACTGGGGATATACTGTGTGTCATTTTCCAAACTGTATTACAATGGTGAGACAGGATTTTATTTCATAGGAAGAAAAGGAGATCATGTAAATTTCTCATTGCCAATATTTTACAATGTATTCTAGTCCTCATGACCTCTTCTACAAAATCAGCAGTTAACCCATCTAGAACAGAAAAAAAAAATACCCATAAAGAGAGTATGTATAGATTGAGTCATTTTATACGAGTTAGGTACACTGAAAGGAGCAACAGTGTCATGGTTCATTTCAGAAATGTTTTGAAGTTGGTCATTGTCTCTTGGATGACAGAAAATAGGGATTTCCATTTTAGGAAAGGGGCATGCCCCCAAATTTTTTCTTGCCTTAGGTCAAGTGATTTGGCCCTCCCATATTGATCCATCTATTTATCTATGCCTGAAATGGCTTTTCTGAAGGCAGTTCTTGTCTGCATGACTGACTGGCAGTACTGTTTCTAGTGGGATACACTCCCTTTGTCCCTGTGTCTTCTGTTTTCTGTTTAAAGATCACTCCGGGAGAGTGAGAGGAAGACATGGCATAACATGCATATGAAATGCAGGCTGCTTTCCCATTGATACGCCTTCCTAAATATGTAGTTTCATATAGTGCTTTTTGTTGGGCTTTCCATATGGATTTGTAAGTTTCTCTTGGAATGGAGCATAAGAAAGGTAGATAGTGCAATGAAGTGACATGTGAAGTGTATTTAGCTAGATGAAAGGCAAGGAGGTAAAGACGACCTTTAATAAGTATATGACTAATGCAGGAGGGCAGAGAAAAGACAGGATTGGAGGACTCCTTACTTTTAAAGAAAATTTTCAAAGTGGATGATTTGGAGAGCAAAGGGGAAATTCTTAATTTAACAGATCACTGGGGATGTCATTGTTCTCATTTTCCATCTAGCTGATTACCACTCAAAGGAAAAAAAAGATCATTTGTATGTAATACACAGAAATTTAATTAAAAACTGCTACCACAGAAAAATGAATTTTAAATGTAATTATGGTGGGCTTTTAAACTCAGAATTAAACATGGACCAAAAACCGACGAGATTTAACTGAATTCTGAAGTTAAAGTAGCTTTCTCAGTTTGAAACCTGGTGATTGTTGGGTGGTAAGTTGAGAAATACTAAGTATAACTACTTAAAAAAGTTTTCACAATTTTCTCATTTAGCACCTCCCTCCTTTTCTATTTTTTCCCTTAAACCAGGTGTGTATCTTTTTCTGCAGTCACCTCCTCTCCATTTTTCATTAAAGGTGAGAGTATATAGGTGTTTTGCATGAGTTGTAAAGAGGCTGCTGCAATGTATTTCACACCTTTATAGTGCAAATAAAACAGTACATACCACAGACTGGCGAAGGGCATGCTTTGCTCTCTATTTCAATGTATGGATTTCAAACAATTTTAGTATAAAAATGTTGAAAATTTAATTAATTTTAAAAAATAAGTTAAAACAAATTTTCTTTTGAACCTACAGTATAAGCAGATATGACTCTAAGCATTGCAAAAATAAAGTCTGCTAAAGGGAAGTAAGGCAGAGCAATTCTTAAAAAATTGAACAAAATAGTGTTTGTACTGAATTTTACAAGGTGGCTGCCGTTTTCAACTTACTCAACACTAACTGAAAATAAGGGAAAAGCTTGTGTAAGGCCAAAGGTGCAAAGACTTGCAATTTTGAAAGCAAATGCCATGAAGGCCACTCAAACTAGACGCACTGTACTGTAAATCTTTCTCCTCAAGTGCAGAGACTCAAGCATGCAGTTCTGAGATCAGGACTGGAGTCAATGTCCTTTCAAATTATTTCTAACAACAGAAAACGTTTATGGAACTTCTTTGGCAAACGTATTTAGGTTAGTTTGACACAAACATCTATAAACATCTTGACTCAAAAGAAGGTGAATTAACACCATTAAGATACTATTTTTTCAGCACTTGTTGAAATCAAAGGCTTGTTATCAACTGTATTTAAATACATTAACACTTAAAAACCTTCACAGATGCTAATGGTCTGTCAACATAAAATACATTTAGCAATCTGACCATTGCCTTCAGAGTATATAACCAGTACTGATTCAACGTCATTGTAAAAGAAGCAAGCTGGCAAGATACAAGGTCAATTCCTACCTGTTTACAAAGGCTAAGCAAACAGTCGTTAAAAAATCTGGAGATGGTCTGTTACAGTATAGTTGCACAGTGCTTATGTCTACTGAATACACAAATCCAAACTTTATGGAACAAGACCATCACAGATCTTTAAATCTCTGCTAACTCGCCCATGGTTGCAGCTCCCGGCAAAGATCTAGTAGTCTGTCTCACAACAGTAACTAATAAGGCCTAAATCTTAAACTTGTTCCTTCACCATTCCTCAGGCCTTTGTTTTGTGGTGTCATAAGCTCTTATTACTTCAGACTGGGAAACTATTCCATTTTCATCTTGAGAGAAGGCATAGCCATCTGCAGATATAAACCAGAACAGAAAACAATTAAGTTTTGATCAGATTTTCTTGTTAAGGCTTTAATAAAACCAACTTAAAGGTCAATAGAGGGGATTAAACCTCTTCTCAGCAACTAGCGGGTAGGAAACCCATGCTGTTTCTTACATAATTTTGCAATTATAAAATAGCAGAAAGAACTCTGTGCCGTATCTTAGGAATGAAGAGAAACCTACCAACAGGCAATGAACATGGTCTACTGTGTTTAGGATACTGTCTTTACTATAAAGAAATCGAGTGACAGGTGGAATTTTACTTCTGTATTTTTAATGGGTATTAACTCTCGTCAGTGAACACTTACGAAGCAAGTTTTGCTGCAGAGAGTCAGAGCGATACAAGTTCACATGGTTCTTCTTAAAAACATTCTTCAGTAGCTGGGCTCTTTCAGTTAAGCTATAAAGAAAGTAGACATGTGTGAAAAATATTTACTTACTAATTACAGTATCCCTTTATCTTTGAGACTGTTCAATGGGTATTAATTATTAAAAGTGACCATTCTTTTTCTTTTTCAATTGTGCCTGAACTAATTATTAAGAAGATGATTAGAAGTGCGTGCAATTTGAAGTCCAGATACCTGCTAATGTTTTTACTTGCCACAGTACAGGCAAAACATTTGTTTGAAGTGCTGTTGTGTGCTGAAAATATAAATAAATGAATAATATTGTGAACATTTGAGTGTGACTCCTTTAGAGACATGTGGTGTGAAGAGAGGCACTGGCTTCCTTGACGTAGCATGGCCTGATTAGTGCCAGACTGAACTACAGGGTCTTTACAGAAGAAAGTGCTCTTAGCCTCCACTGACACAGTAACCCAAAGGGGCGGGAAAAGGAGAGTCACATTCGTGAACATCAGCTGTGTGTACAAAACCATATTGCTTCCATGAAAAGTGTTCTAGCAAGGTGTGTTTCCTATGAAAGTCTAGACGGTGCATTTCTGGAGATTGTACCCAAATAATAGACTACTTTTACTACTAGAGGTTGGTCACTTCAGCCCATCTCCTTCTTTCTCAGCAGTACTGACTCTGTTGTGTTATGTGTTTATTGTGCTTTAACGTGATCCATTTCAGCCCAACTAGAAAACAAGGAATATTAATGTGTTTTTAAACCAAGACTCAAGCATCACCTGAGTGTTGCAAACTGTAGTGAATGAAGTAGTGAATCTGTCAGGTTTCCTTACTGTTAGGTTTAAAGTTCTCTCAAATAGGACTAGCCGTAGATCAGAAAGCCTTCGGAATGTGACAATTTTTATAACCCATGAAAGATGCGCAAGAGACTATGTTAAAAAACTCAAGAACCCCTTCAATTTCTTCCCCTAATTTTGATATTCACTGTGAATTAGAGCTTGTTTCAGAGAAATACCAACCTATCATTTAAACGTTTCCAACGCTGAAAAATCCATCTCCTTCCCACGTGAACTAGTTCAGAAATTGCTTAAAAGTACCTTATATTTTTTCTGAGTATACAGTGATTTGATTTTGTTGTTTTGACAGATAATCAAAACTGTCTCTTATGTAAGGCCATAGGAAGTGTAACAGATTTCACGTACCTACGTGAGTGAGTTTCGATCAGTCAAATTACTGATTACAGTTTACAGACTTAGATTCCCAGGCTACTGATCAGACTAAGTGGTGCAAGGAACGGAACTAGATTGCTTCCCTTACTAGACTGGCATTCAAACAAGAAATGCTCATTCTTTCTTTAGTGAGTATATACTTCTTACATATCAAGTTGAACGACTGTCTTAAACTGGAGAGACTAATGGATTATCTCCCTTCTGTCTGGCCCTCCAGCCTGGTGGTTAAAGCATATACCACGAGGTGAGAGCTTGGCTCTTCTGAATTGGAAGAGAGAAATAAACCTGTTATTCCTGCACCCACAGAGGAATGCTAACGGCAAAATCTACAGGGGAAACTGCTTCTGTGGCCATGTTCTGAATGAAAAGATGGAATGAGACTTCCTTGTAAAAAAGGAATTAGGTACCAGTACCAGGAAAGCAGAACCAAGAATGGAGAGGTTGTAGTATTGAGACACACCTTATTCTCTGTGTTTTCACAATCTAGCTCTTTGCAGACTTTTTTTTTTCCTCTCCATCCTAATTGCTCCTCTAGGCTGTGTAGGAACTTTTGTTTTTTTAATTCAGAGCTACAAATGGTTAAAATGACAAGACTGGTACAAAATTAGGGACTGAGGTTTAAACCACAAGCATACGCAAGAGTATCCTTGCAAGAGCATCTTCATGATACGCAAGAGTATCTTCATGAACATGGGAGATCAAAGAGGTGTGAGACCATGCTAATACTCAGACACAGCTGATAGGTGATAGCAAAACCCTCCTTAATGTGAGTTGAAATCAGCAAATTTCTATGTGATTTTTGTTTCTGACAGGTGTTATTTTCTAATTAAAAAACATTTTATTAAAAACGTAACAAGCCTACTCTAGCATTATTGGTACCATCACAATTCTTTGCTTGTGTTCCAGAATAAAATGTTCCCATTGCTTAAATGCTAAGCACTGAAAATAATGCCTTAAGTTGTACAAAAATATGAAGTATACATGTTTCTTAGTTTATGTATGATGAAGTTTCCCT
>NW_010402052.1:13359-18896 GCF_000710305.1 Buceros rhinoceros silvestris
CTACACAGATCTGATTGCTGGTACAGAAAATAAAGTAGGAAATAATTTTGGAAAAGCAAAGTGCTCGGGTATTAAAATTCTGCTCTATTTCTATCCTTGAAGAAACACTGCAGGCCCTTTAATATGAATCACCCTGTTGCCATTCAAAAGCGTATTTAAAAATCTACGTGCACAGTCAAGAAAACATGGTTTCATAATTAACCAATAATAAACCTAACTAAATAGTAACTAAATGCCCATGCTCATTATGTGTACCAATACGGATAAGCAGAATATTAACTGATTTTAACATGAAAGGTATACATGTACAGGCAATTAATCAAATTTCCAGGAAAAAAAATTACTACTTTATATTTCTGACCAACCACTTAGCTGGTCTAAAAGAAATTTCCACGTGGATTGAGTGAAAACCAATGACTACATGAAGCAGCATTTGCAGTAAATATCTCTAAAGATGTTTCCACAAGTTTGGGCTGTTATTCATGTAACTGCTAGTCTATGTAGTATCCAACCTAATAAAAATATTTTTATACTAAGTATTAATACTGTTGTTTCTGCTTTATCATTATATATGAGGTATCAGAAAAACTGTTTTTGAACAATGGTTGATATACAAAAAGTATCCTTTTACCTTAGTCATTTCAATTTTAAGAACAAATAGCTTTGCAGCATTTCAAGTACAATGGTTCTAATGCTAGAAATCATACTCCTTTGTGGCACAAATCTGTTAATCCACTGAAGCTGCTCTATTACTTATGCTACAAAGGCACTCTCAAATCAGTAGTATTCCAACATAAAACTTTACTTTCTGTTGGAAAGTGACTGTGCAGAATTTGCACCTTCTTGCTCAAGACATTTTTCTTACTTAACTGACAAATATATGTGATACAGCTGATTTCAACATGTTGCCTAAAGAAGAACAGAATAAAGTATTTTGGACAGTTTGGGGAAAAAAATGCGATTACACATTCTTATACTCACTGAAACAGCAAGATATGATATGAATGCTCTTCCTGAGCCTTCAATGATAACAGTTTAAAAACCGGATCCAATCAGCAGTGGAAAAAAACAAGGGATGGCAGTTTTTAAGACTATATTAGTATGTCCTACTTTTAATGGGTATGCCAAAATACAATAAGGATTTTTGAGGAACAGTATTTTAAATTATTTCAATGTAAATGCCAATTCTTATCCTAATTTTAAGAAAACAGCTGAAAGCAAAATTTCAGAATTTAAATAGAAAATTCCCATTCTAAGATTGTTTGATAGGTAATGAAAAGGTAATGCCTTACAGCTGCAGCTGTATTTAAATGCATGCAATATCGGATCAACACAGTTCTAAAAATCTGCAACAAATATCATCTAGCTTAAAAAAAATCCATAAAAATTAATGATAATATTCTTCTAAGTAAACAGGTTGTTACTTTCTGATTACAGCACCTTGCCAATAGCAGAACCCTGATCTATTATCTGTGGAAGCTGAACCTCTTATTTTGAGTTGTAGTATTTTTAAGATGGGAATGGACGGAGTGAAAAAGTTCCTGAGTTATCTTTCTCACTGTTTCCCAGTTACTTCTTAATCAAAGTGATTTGATCTTCTTAGGTTATTTCAGCATTTCATGAAAACGAATCCATTTTTCTACAACATAAGTAGTGCTTTTAGAGGTATGCACACTAGAAAAATACTACTTGGTGCTGAAGAATACAGACTAAGTTTTTAAAAAATAACTATTTGTTCTTGCATGAAAAGTAATACAACTCAAGAACAAAGGAGTCTCATGTACATACTTAAAACAGATGTAGAGGACATTCCTTATCAATTTAACTACTTACTCCGCATGGTAACTAGCTACTTCAAGCTTCTGCAACTTAGGAGAAAACGTTCACAAATGTTCAAAAACGTTCACAATAGTTCGAATTTCTGAAGATGCAAGTCAGTTCATCAGACCATTTTTTAAACAAAGAATAATTTCTCCATACAGGGTGAAGTTTTGGCTCAATAACTCGAATTAAGATATAATTTAAAAAACAATATGGAGGGAATAAATCCTTAAGAGATATTAAGATGTCTAGCATACACTGATTTCTGTGTTAGGTGGATGCTTGTATACTTCAAAGAATAAAGGTCTAAAAATAACTTTGTGGAGAAGACATTCCGGCAGGTAACTAAAACCACCTTCAGGAAGCCCTCCTAACTGCTTAATTGCGCATAAAAAGATAATGATAAAACTAGTGGTGAAAACACCAAGTTGCTCTTAGCTAAGTAAGAAGGGATTTGGAAGACATTCTGTATGATGAAGGAAAAGCATACTGCCTAGACAACTGAAGTAAAAGTAGCTGAATTTGGGAATACAAGAGAAGTCTCGGGAATGCAAGTAAGGAATGCTAAAACGGTACACTACCATACTTCTACATCAGCAAGACATTCCCTTTTAGCACTGTCTCGAACTAATGTCTGCTTTCTTTTCTGTAATTCATTCTTTTACAACTTTTACTCTTCGAAAAACAGCACACAGCATAGATTGCTTCTGGCTCAAAGCTCACCACGTTGATATATAAGTTGGTTAATTTGGAGCAAGATCTTGCCCTGAAGCTGCCTAAATGAGCACTGCCACTGGAGAGAGGCATCTGAAACGATCCATTCAGATCACCTTTAAAGGTGAGAGAACTTACTCTTCCAAGAACTAGTTGGTTCTTGCAGTGATGAAGGAAGAGTATGCTCCATGCAGGAACTGTAATCAGTTCATACTTCCAGTATGAAGCTACAGCCACAAAAATGGCACACAGAGCCTGATGGGAGAACTTATACAGGTATGTGCTCCTGTGCAGTCCACCACACTAGACTAGGTGTTCCACAGGTGCTGGGATGAGCTTCCAGGCCTCTGGTACCTTCCCTGGTATTTGTCTATGGTAACAGGGAAGATGAACTCCACTACAGACTAAATTATTTTCTTGTGAAAACAATTTCTGGAAAAGAAAGGAGAAGTAGGAGCAAACAATCACAAGAGCTGGACATTCCACCCATTAGAAATGGTGGTCATCACCTTGGTATCCAGTGTAATTTGGTCTCAACCTGGTAAACCCTAGTAAGCTGATTCCCAGAGAACTGGAGGAGGAATACAGTAGAATTTAAGTATATTTATGAATAAAAGTTGCTTCCTGAAAATTGAATCTACAATAAAAGAAGCGGCTGTCCATGTATTTTCTGGTCTTTTTCCATGCATACCCTGGTAGAAAAAAGGTCGACTTGGCTAAGCCCCTTGCCATGAAGATACCAAAAAAACAGCAATCCAAAGGAAAGAAAGAACAGGAAAATCAAGTATCAACTGTTTTGGCTGTTTTTTAGACCTCAAAAAACTCATGAAAATGAAGACAAGGAAAGAAAGCTCTAGCTCAGCCAAATGGCACTAATGAATTGGAAGGGGGGAGGAGAGGGAGGTTTTGTCATCTCATGCTCCGTTCAGCAAGCGCTTGCTATGAATTCAGGTGGTTTAAGAATTCTTAAGTATTTTCATGAGTACACACCTTTACGTCAAGTTTACACATGGAAATTGTCCAATTGTTCAGTTTTTGCTTCTCCCTTTTCAAATTACCTGCCTTACCCTTGAAAGGGGATATAACAAAGGAATTCTTTTGGAGTCTTAAGTTTAACCTGTATGAGGTGAGAAAGAATTTTGTCAAATTTGTTTGCTCTGGACTGGCATTAGGAATAAAGCCAGCTTTTTCTATTCACTTTCAGCAAAGCCTAGACAGATTTTGCTGTTTTCCCCTATACTACCAAGAAAGATTTAAAAAAAAAAAATTTAATTGTTCTTAGGCACAACTTTACTAATGAATGATGCAGGTTTAAACTCACTTTGCATGCATTACTAACACAGTCAAAAATAACAGAATTAAAATCGGATCTCAAGTTTGTTCTATATATAATAACTAGAAACGTAACAGTCAGCTACAAAAAAACACATCAGTTAAAGCCTTTGGTAAAACCTACACCTAAGCATATGGAAAAATATACAGACTCAGCAGACCTGAAACCTCTTTACAGATGCTTTTTGTTTCTATGGATTTTGAAAAAATAACCTTTTGTCTTTCATGTATGTATAGGGTTGAAAATATTTGGCCTTTTTTTTTAAAGACAGTGTTCTACAAATATTTACAGTACCTCTTGCCATGAACAACTGCCCCAGGATCCTCTGACTTTGCTTCCAACTCCTGAACTTCATCTACCAGTGTCTTAAAAGTAGTTCTCTTTACTCTGTAATACAAAATACTACAGATTTACTCTTCTTGAAAGTAAAAGAGCAGATTGTTTTAATGTTTATATAAACATTCAGTTTACAAACCCATATTCCCAGATGACTTAAAATTAAGCTTTACAAAAAAAAAATATAGAGCAAGTCCAAATAACATTTTAATCAGCTGTTCTTGCAAATTAGAGACAAGAAATATTTATAAAAAAGACATTACAATTATTGAGACACTTAAAATACTAATAACACTTGTAATAAAGTTTGTCAAAAACAAGCAAGGTGAAAAATAATTTTATATAACTACTAGAGCTGACCTTCATTCTCTTTTCTTATATTAGTAATTAGAATACACTTTTAAAAGTCAGAACTTTCTCCCGTAAACCCTGGCATTTCTGTACTCACACTTTGTATACTACATCGAAAAGTAAAGCCGCCATAGGGATACACAGAAGTCCCATCCAAAACACTCCAGAGCTGAACATCATAGCTGCCTGTAAGGAAAAAAGCACAAAATGTGATGATGTTATAACAAAAGAAACCCCCAAACCTTAGAAATACAAATTCTTTGGTTAAGCATATAAAAAGCAAATTCAAATGAACATTTTAGATTCTCTAACGTGAAACAGAACTTTAACTCCTTTCTAAAATCTCCTGAGTCCTTACAGAAACCCAGTAGCTGGTAAGCACTAATTCACATTAAGAAGCTGGTAGAAAGATCGCACTGCTTAGCTCTTTGAGAGAGGAGGTATCTGCCCCTCCACAGCCCTGCTCTACGCCGCGGCGCTGATTGTAAAAATCATTAAAATCAGATTTATTGAAAATCCACTTCCCCCGCACATAACCTTTATTGATACATTATGAACACAATTTCTTATTTGCTATCAACCCTATATATATGTATGATGGCTCCTGACCCTTGATATAGACAGTGGACACAGTTACAGCCATTTTGCAACATAACTTGGATCAGTTATCTCCAACAGATCTCACTGTACCACAGTTCTCACACTGCCACAGACTCCTGTTCAAACTGCTTAGAAATGAGCAGTATGAAAACAACTGATTACTTAACTATGGATATATGCAACGCGTTGTTAAATGAAGATCTAACACATTTACACCTGGCGAAATATTTGCAAACAAGTTCACTGCTTTTAGCTGTATGTTTTCTTTTTTATACACTGCTTTATATTAACACATAGGAAATGTTTCGGTTTATAACTTAGTTAGAATATAAACAGACTAAAACCAAAAAAACACTCTAAAAAGCCCCCTCCCCCTCACCCC
>NW_010402052.1:18981-23074 GCF_000710305.1 Buceros rhinoceros silvestris
CCCACCCCGCCCCGTCATGTGTGGACACTAAAGGAAAAAAACCCCTGCAACCTACCCTTGTAATTCAAGGGTATCAACATCAATAACATTATGGATGCAACGAGTATGGTAAATACTTAAGCACATGACTGAAAGATTGTTTTGCAGTCAGTATTAAAAATACCTTTGTAAGGTAATGAGATTGCACAGAGATTGATAGTAACACAGCCACACAACGATACCCTTTCAAGCTCTTTGCTTTATTACTTGAAAACTAATTCCTTTCAAAGGTTAAATATCAGTACGTAACTAAAATAAACGAGCTAAAATTTACTAAGATTAATTAGCAGACAAATGCAGGTAGCTTGCAGTAGCTAAAGGCTAATTTCTGGATGTGTATACATGAACATTTTGGAATTATACTTGACACGTTCATGTGTAAAATCAAAAGTGAATTATTTTCAGAAAATAGATTTCATTCTCATATAGGTAAAAATTTCCATTTACCTTGTTTTCGTATCCAAATTCCTACTGACACTGACTGCAAAGCATTGAACTGAATGAATCTGGTAAACTTTCCACAGCTATGTTAAAAGGACATAGACATTGCCCTGAGATTCTAGTGATTATTTCTCCCAGTGGTTGTCAGCAAAGGTGTAAACACTAAGCAGTGACAGGTTCAAAATAATGCAACTTGCATTTTCAACAGAGAAAAAATTTTATATCAGAAAGTAGAGAAAATGCATTAGCACAATCGCTTTAAAAGCAAAACATGACTTTTGACATACTTGATGAAATACTCATTTCCTAGAACAGCAGCTAATAGGAAATGTCTATCACAGCTACATTTTGCAAAACTTTTTATCATTAAGTAGCAATCAGAGAGACAAAGTTTCCTAAAAAACAAGAAAAACCAATAAAAATAGAATTATGACCCTTACTTCCTATTACTAACAACATTTTAAAATTTATAAGAGCATAGCAAAGACTTGTCCTTGTGTTAGCCACCCGGTACTAAATGTTTTCTGGTGAAACAGCAGAAGTGATAATGTAGGTCTTAGGATGTTAATTCTGAGCATTGTAATGCTAACTATGAATGAAGGAACAACTGGCGCCTACTATTCAGTCCATCCAGCCTTTGGCTTTACAAATGAACAACATGAATTGAGGAAAAAAGTTTTTCTCCGTCATATTTGAAAGCCTGTCAGATTTTTTTTTCTTTTACAGAGTTAATCCAAACCTAAAAGATTTAAAGCCGACATTCGCATTAAAGACAGAGGGCCTCTTTGTATTTTTTGGACGAAGAGGGGAAAAAATAAAATCCCACAGAGGTATTTCCTTCCTTTCTGTACAAGAAAGCTCCCCCTCACTCTGTAGAAAACATTTTTGTCTCTAACTTTTCACATCTCTCTACACATAGGCAGGTCATCTGGGAAATGGCAAACCAAACCTTTTCAGACAATGGCACTAACAGGAGCAGCCTATTCTGGGGACGGACTCTGGCTGCCTCTGTTCGTGGTTTACAAATTGTTCCTAATGTGAGAGATTTGTGGTCTATGCCAAGTTTTCCCCCTTTAGGCCTTGTGAAACCAAATGGAATCTGCCACAAAAGTGGCTCCCAGGGGAATTCAGAAGTAATCCAAAATGAGAGCTGGGAAGCCTAGTTTATTGTAGGACTTACAAATCCTGCAGGGAGGATAAATAAATTGTCGTCTGTGAAGCTCATGCTCAATATTAGGACTTTCTAAAGTGCATTGACACTGCTTAAAAAGTGCATTGTATGGATTTTTATGTAAGTTAGTATTTTTTAAAAGAGAAAAAAATGCTGAGAATTACTCCCTTTTATGGCTTAGTGGGAGATTATAAAAATCCTGGCTGCAAAGCATTTTTAATGCACTGATGAAGATGTACTGTTAAGAAATTACATGCCAAAATAAACACAGAATATTTCCTTTGTCTTCGCTATGAAGAAAATATTCTATGTTCTGCCGAAACAGCCAGCTGATTTAGAAAAAAAAAAAGAAAGATGAAAATAACAGTAGAATTCTTGCTGCTGAAAAGCTTGTGAAAACCATTTTCAGTTTATCTATCTCAAGTATCATCTAGGTATGTGTCTGCTCCTTATAAACTAGAGAACTATTAAGATAATACCTCTTGAACACCATCAAACCAGCTAAAGTTTCTCCTCTCAACAACCTACAGAGACAACTTCATTGGTTTTAGATACCTGCACACATGCTGAAGTACTTACTGTTACAATATTAAAACAGATCTGCATTTAACTCCCAGTGCAGTGAAGTTCGAACAAGTGAGTTCTTGTAATGTCTCTACTCTTCCTCTGCTGTTTAGCAGTTAAAAAAACATCTCTCAGTTCCTGTTAATTAAGAACTGCTTATTAGCTATATAAGAAAGGGAGTGCCTCCATTTTCTGCAAAAAGTCTTACTAGTATACAAGAAATAGTAAGAGGTACTGAAACAAAGGGAGTACCAGGCACTCACAAAGCAGGTAACTGGGTATCTGCAGGCAGAATCTATAAATTCTTACTGGAACAAATCTCCTATGAAATGAAAAAAAATGAGTAAGAATAGATTAAGGAACACGCCTTTACTTTTTCCCTAGCTCTCTTATGTTCTTCTGCTAAGGATATCACCAGTCCACTGCAAGATCACTGATTTTCTCATGGCAGGTGGGTACGAAGGATGGACTGTATCCCACAGAGGGATGACTAAGATTATGGTCTTAATTATGTAAGCACAAATTATAAATAATATTATAAATAATAAATATGTATATACAAAAGCTCTCAAGCACAGACACGCACTATAGATCCTAAAACTTCATGAAGTACCTTTGTGGTGACACAGAGCAACACAGAAAATTAAGACACTCAGGTCTGTCTTCTACAAGATGTGTCCGTATTTCAGTCCCTCACTTCAGTGAATACTGTAATATTTTAAGTATCCATTGGAACACACATCTTGCCTTTTCCTAGAGACTACCTTAGTCACTCAGGCTGAGCACACTGTCTCTTCTGATCCAGTAAATATCTGAATATTCCATATGAAGTAGAACAGCAGAAGACAGTTCAATGACCCTTTCAGCAGAAAACGTTGGCCTTAGAGTTGCAAAGTACAGGGAAAATTAAACCTGGCTTTTGGGTAATATTCATTTGGGGTGAATGTTCCAGTATTTAACTGTTGGATAAACGAGCATTTAAAAAAAACATAGGTGATTAGGGTCTAGCTGTGGAAAGTAGTTATGATTTGTGAATCATCAGATTAGCACTTGTCTCTAACCACAGTAAGGCATTTGAGCCCAGAAAGAGATGAAATGCAAGACTGCACCTCATTATGTGTTCTTGTGACTAGCTTAAGAGTGGTTGCTCATTTTCACTTTGCGAATTAAGTTCACGGGCATTTGATCCCTTTCTTGAATTTTATGAAAGCCTGGGCTACCTCAATAGATATTTCACATCTGGAGGGAAAAAAAATCCCAAACCAACCAGCAATAAATCCTGGTGCGAGGAACAGCTCTCAAGAAAATAAATTATCAGTTGCTATCTCTGTTGACTTCAGACAGAAACACTGATGGAAGTGCTTCAAATATTAAAAGCAGAAAGAGTAAAAAGGCTTCACAGTAAATATTAATACCTGGAAATTGCCTCGAAAAGCTGGAAAGGGGAATGACACATCAACAAAAAAGCTTCCCCTGAGAAAAACGTTGTTAGCAAAAGTTTGGCTAACAAGGTTGCACTACAGCTTGAACTAACAAGACTTGAAAAATATCCTTTACAAAATCTAAGAGAATTAGCCACCCGGATGTGAAATTAGACAAACTAGAAAATGTTGGCAAGGTGAGATTTATCACACTACTTTTAATCATGCTTGTAATCAGAGATCATTAGGTATTCTGCAAGAAAAAGCTGGACTGTTCTCTTTCGTTTTGGAGTAAAGAATCACAGGAAAACCTATCTGAGTTGATTCAAAGATGACATAAGGAACAGTATCTGCCAAAAGAGATGTAAAGCCACAATGAGTGGGAGAGTTCTGGTTGTTCTATAGTTTTTGTTACTTGGAAAGGGCTGTCTACGCTGCAGCGGGTTTAATGGGAAAG
>NW_010402052.1:23163-47701 GCF_000710305.1 Buceros rhinoceros silvestris
GTACAGGAAACTTTAGGGCTTCACTAGGATTTGTAAGGAACTGAAGTCACTCCTCACTACTGCACAACAGGAGAGAAAATTGCTATGGAGAAAGGTGGTAGTTGAATATCATTAACGTGTCATACACATAACTGCAACAGGAGTGTGTACTGAATTTGATTAATAATATTTTAAACAACTCCATAACTTTTGTTGTTTAAAGGAGATTGCCAATAATATGCTGAGAGAAAGAATTCAGTTAAATTTTGATACTGGAAATAAAAAGGAAGAATATTAGAACACTAAGTAGTCCCAAGACAGACCATCTTAAGCAGAAAAGGTAAATGTGGTATTTCAAAGATCAGGTCTGCTGTTTCTTTTTGCACCCATGCAGTTAAAGAACAGGAATATGGAACAGGACCTTTGCAGTTTATCTGGGAACAGCAGACTGGCTAACAAGTATCTAGTACCAGACGAAGTACAATTACACTGTGAAGGTCTGAGGACTCAAAACGGGAACTACCTAATGGGAATTTAATGGGGAAAAGAAAAACCCCTTACAAAATTATTTTGGATTTCTGAAGTAAAAGCTAACTTTGAAGAACGAGTAAGCTAAAATATGTTGGTATCAGAACAGTAACATAATTCTAGGCTCTCAGGCAAGGATAGATGACTAAAATGGATGTGTGTTATGGGATGAATTCCTATTCACTTTGAAAAAATCTTCAATAAATTGTTGAGTTCTTTTACGAAGTAATAATGTTCTCCACAAAAGAACATTGAAACATTTTATTTCTCTAAACAAGAGGTTCACACAGGCATAGAGCGGAAGACAGATACAGATTTCTGATTATTGTTTTGTAAAGACTCAGAGGTCTGTAAAAGACAAGCTGGGAAAAAACTTGGAGGAGGATGAAAATGTGCTAAAAATGTGGGAAAAATGCCCACAGGGTCCTTCTGCTGAGAATGGGCTTTAGAAAGTTTTGGAGTATGAAGGAAGATCTTAGCTTTTGGAGTTTAACTATTTCAATGTTCTTGAAAACTTATTTCATACGTTTTCTAAATAAGCAATAGTCCCTTGCTGAAAATCTTCTACAACAATTACTCCCCTCAAAATGAAGACCCACAATTTTGGATAGTATTTCAGTCTGCACTGGTAATAAGCAGTGAAGCAAGGAAAAAAAATTTACTGGCTAACTCAGTGTAACTACCCCAGATATTAGCCATTGAAGAACGGCTATTTTTCACAAGTTTTGTGATAATGAAGTGAGAATTGAGAGACTGGTATTTGTTTACTATATAGGGCTCAAGGCAGTTTTTAGAAACACAGACTGTCAGCTGAGTTATCTCACAGGTTCCCTCAAGGGCATCGCACAGTACTTCTCTTGTTTAACTTAGAGGGAATCATCACTTTTCTAATTTTAGGGGCATTATTGATAACTCCCCCTGCTAATACTGAAGAAAAGTACCATAGTGACTTTCTTAAATATATAACCACTTATATTTACTTATTATGCTGTATTCTGCAGAAGTTATTAAAATAACAGTCATCTGTTTTTAGAAATGCAAAAGACAAGCATCCATTAATAGCATCTTTTACAGCTGGAGGGACAACACTGCAGGACGTAAGCTCTAACATCCTCATAGAGAAGCTGTTGATGTGTACCTTGGATGAACAGACAGTGAGGTAGACTGAAAACTGGCTGAATGGAGGAGTCCAGAGAGTCGTGGTAAGTGGCACAAAGTCTAGCTGAAGACCAATAATCAAGAGCATACCCCAGGCTCAATCCTGTTTAACATCTTTATTAACAATCTGTGTTATGGGGTAGAGTGTACCCTCAGGACGTTGTTAGTGACACAAAAACGGGAGGAGTGGCAGATGCACCAGAGGGTTGTGTTGCCATCCAGAGAGACCTGAACAGGCTGGAGAAATGGACTGACATGAACCTCATGCAGTTCTTGAATACACTTGAATAAGTGCAAAGTCCTGCACTTGGGGAGAAACAATCCCATGCACCAATAGGTGCCGGGAGACACCAAGCTGCCAAGTAGCTTTGTAGAAATGGATCTGGGGGTCCTGGTGTACACAAACTTGAACATAAGCCAGCCATGTGCCCTTGTGGCAAAGGACATCATAACTCTGGCTTCATTAGACAAAGTATTGCCGGCAGAGTTTGAGGGAAGTCCCCTCTACTCAGCACTGATGAGGTCACACCTGGAGAATTGTCCAGTTCTTGGCTTCCAGACACGCACATACTGCAGAGAGTCCAATGAAAAGCCATGAAGATGATGAAGGGGCTGAAGCATGTCTCATACGAGATGCTTCATACAAGAGGAAAGGTGAGAGTTGGGACTACCTAGCCTAGAGAAGGCTCTTATTAATGCAGACAGATTCCTGAAGGGAGGGAGTGAAGACAACAAAGCTAGGCTATTTCCAGTGGTGCCCTGTGTCAGGAAAAGACACAAAGATCACAAACTGAAACATAGGAGGCTCCATCCGAACATCAGGATATATTTTTTTTTTAACTATCAGAGTGACTGAACAGTGATACAGGTTGTCCAGAGAGGCTGTGGAGTCTCCATCCCTGGTCATATACAGCTTGCTCTAGGTGTCTCTTGGGTTGGACCAGATGACCTCCAGAGGTCCACTCCAACCTCAAGCATTCTATGATTGTATACTAGCCTGAATATTGGCTTTGATCTCTTTCAGATCAGACTTTTGACGAACAGCTCTGTGGACAAGACCTGTTCATTAGATATTGAAGTATCTGACAGCTACATTTTTAAAAAAGTTTTTTTTTTTTTTTTTTTTTTTTTTTTTTTTTTTTTTTTTTTTTTTTTTTTTTTTTTTTTGTTTGGATATTTTGTGTTTAAAGAAAGATCAGTAAGGGGATTAAAGAATGTCTAGCTACTATTTTTAACAAGCACAATTCCATATAAGTAGGTTACACAGAGGAAAGCAGTATTTAAGAAACTAATGCTGTTAATATAGTATATTCCAAAACAGCTTTTCTACATGGTGCAGCTAAGTCATCCAACAAGGAATATTATTGTTTTTCCCAAAGATTCTGCAAACCTCAATAAAATGATCTAAATTTTTAAAAGATGCTTGTTCCTTAACTTCAGTTTCCGTCAGTAGTTTTATAGATCCCCAGGGTCAGACAGAGCAGAAACAGATGGTGCACTGCAGAACTCTACACTTCAACTTAATTAATGATAAAATACATAAGTCTTATTTCAGACTACTAAAAGACTCAGCTTAAAAGCTGACCTGTTACAGTACCTGAACTAGGCCTGGATACTATGTAATTAATTACTTAGGTTATCACCCCTTTTTTTATCACGTCCTTCAATTTTACAGCCTATTTTTCCATTTTCTTCTCCTTCACAAATCCCACTGGTTCTCTAACATTTTTAATCCATTTTTCCTTCTCGGCTGCCTGCAGAAAGACAATGGTGAACTGACAGTTTTCATCTGAACATCATAAAGCAGGCAAATTGAATGAAGTGTTCTTTGCTAGGTATTTTATTTTAAAACTGGAATAGAGATTGTTTTAAGGTTGACTAAATGTAACTGGTTTCTTGTTTGAATGTTGACTCAAAGGTGTTTTTAAAAATTTTACTCAACAAAGATGTTTCTGGTATTATCACCCAGATGCCTGTTATCAATCTCCAACAGACAGCAGCCATGTAACTAGCAGTTATTCATCTCAGAACATCACTGGTGCCATGACACCTCTGCTTATGTAAGCCAGAAGCCACCTTTCAACTCTTCTGGTGTACTACCTACTCGACAACCTAATTACCACTACTCATAGGAATTAGAAGTACTGTATCATCTAGTTCTGACACTATGAGGAACAGTGCAGCCTAGTTGGGATGAGTTGGTCCAGTGTGGGAGAAGCAATCTTGAAAGACCAGGAAACAAAGGTCTTGATGTCAAAACTACCTCAGCATTCTAGATCAACAAGGCATTTTGGATCAAAGGGTTCTGTGTTAGCTTCTTGGGGAGAACCCAGAGCAGAAGAATTTGGGTTCGTAAGTGAGACTACTTTGGTGTTCTGTTGAATACAAAGTATATATTTTTGTTGACAGCTACATCTCTTCATGAAGAACTGTTTTTTGAAGTTTGTAGGAATTTCATTTCCTTTGAAAACATTTTTGTCACAATAACTTCAGAGACTAAACATGTACCAAGTAAAATATTCAGTTATTTCAACAGTGAAGTAGCCATCTTTATGTCATAGCAAGTAAACACACCCTGCTGCTCCCACTATGCTTATCAGTGTAAAACTTCTTCTGCCTTGAAGAACAACGTATAATTTTTTTACAAAATTTCCAGAAACAAATTCCAAAACCATTCTGTTTCTTCCATAAAATACACTAGATGTAGATGAAGAAAAATGCTGAAGTGTGATAGCTTCAATTACTTTAATTTAGAATAATGTACACAATTTTGAGTAGTGGAGGCAACATGGTAATGTACAAAATCTACATATATACATGGGTAAGAGGTTATAATAGAAGAAAAACAGCAAGAAATTGTGTAATTTCAATTTCTTTTTTTCTTTGGTGTCCATCTACTTAAATTAATTCTTTGTGCTTTCCGTTAAAATGTAGTAATTATATAAATGCTTGTATGTTATTTTTCCCATAACTGCTTACGTAGGAGGTGAGATTTGTGGGTCTGAATTACCTCCAAGTGAGGGAGAGATATGCACCTAATTTTCCCACATTTAAATTGCTGAATTATGTAACAATGGTGGAGTTAAAAGCACTCACTCTTTTTTCTGGTGTAAAGCTTGGTTTAGTTGTTGTGCTTTGAGAACCATTAGAAGAACATCTTTCTGAAACAAGCAGGTATTTGCAATTTTTGATTCCCACTGAGAAAGCACACTGAACTTTTCAGCTCAGGAGGTATCGGCCATGTCCAGAAGCAGACATCAGTGAAGCGGGAAAATTAATGAAATTAGTGAAATTAACACTAAACTTCAGACAAGCAGCTGGTCATGCAATGTTATGGCACTTCAAATTTTTTGAAGCATTTTACAGTTTCAAATACTTAGCAAGTATTTGAAATTTTGTAAAATTTTTTTGTAAAATTAGCAAATTTGTAAAATTGAAGATGAAAGAACAGCCTTAATCAATGCACTACTTGTGCTACCACATTATAAAAAACCCTCCAGCTAAACAAGGACTGTAACTCTGAGTTCTGAATTTGGCAAGAATTCTCTTTAGAAAATTAAAACTCCCTGAAGAACCGCAAAGTAGCTTACCTGTCTATTCTCCCTCACTAGATCATATAATTACAGCCTGATAGATAAGCTCTGCTTTCACAAGAGTAAAAATTCATTCTATTTTAAATAAACACGGTAACCAAACTGAATGTTTAAGGGAAGACTGAAATAATTTTTTTACACACATTCAGATATTAGTTAAAATATACTTTTACCTCTCCTGACATATCAGGTGCCATAGGAATGACTGGCCACAAAGAAGAGTAGATTCCAAAAAACACTATCCAAAGTGCTATGCTTCCCCAGATAGCTATATGGCTGAACTGTTAAATGAAAAAGAAAACAGAACAATCATCACAGATGCATTATGACATAAAAAAAGATCTTTGCTCCTTTGTATTTACAATGCAATTCTCATATATTGGATGAAATTTCTGTGCCTTGTATTCATTTAACTCTGCTACTTCAGTTACCTAATTCTTAAAGCGAGATGACACTTCCAGCAGCAATATTACTACATTTTAAACCAATTTAAGTTCAATTACAATCAGTTCAGAGTAATCTGATCTTTCCAGTTTAAGGATTACTTTAAACCTTGTCCCAATGTCCTCCTTTTGAATACTGAGCATTATTTTTTGTATGTGGATATGCCGTCTTTCCACACAGTAACCACAGTTTAATTTGATACTGTGGGGAGGGTTGAAAAACTGTAAAGGTGTAATATAATAAATATGATAAAGACATTTGCTTACCAAAGTCCAATAGGAGGTCTCTAATCCAGCCTTCAAACACACAGTTAGAACCACAAACTTGAGAGAAAGAGAAAGAGAGGATTCTTATTAAATATGGGAATCTTTCTTAACATACAGAATTTGGTTAAACTTTCAGAAGAGAAGAAAAAGTTTCATGATTTTCATCCTTCATGTTTACTTGCACAAATTAAATAAGGGAAAGGATAATCAATCTCTTCAATTTAAATGTGATTTCCTTAATAATATTCCACACAGTACTGTGTGTGTCAATGCACCTACCTGTTTAATAGGATTCAAAGCACAGTTCATAAAGCAAAAGGCAACCATTTCTGTGGACCTGTGGAAGCTACAGAACAGCCCTTCTGCTTTCAGAACCTGTTCCCAAAAAAATGTGGGACTCCCAGCATCCCCGAAGTACAATTCTTTTAGACCACAGCTACATGGATTTTCCCCTCCTTGTAAGTGTGCATGCCTAAATCTGAGGTTCAAGTGCCTATTTGAAACGACCACAGTAAAATGCCACTAGATTTGAAGATCCAACCTAGTAATGAGGTAGCAATAGAAGATGAAGAATTATTAGGTTCCATTAATAATCGCCACTCATTTAATTTGGAAAACTCCTCTTTTGTATTAGAAATCTTAAACATTTCCCTTGCCTCTTAAAACTCTACAAGTCTGGCTCTTACTGAGTCATTAGCTTCTTTATCAAGGGTATTTTGGTTACACAGAAAACTTCATGAAAAGTGTAGTCTATTTCAGTAGAGATGGCAGCACCCCTAATTATGGAGAGGATGACTATCACTTTCTTCATCAAAGACAGATTTAGAAGACCTAGATGCTGGCCTGAAAACATGCAATTGCTCAAGATTACATTAGATTAAAAGAAAAAAACAAACCACAAAACAAAAGTTTTGTTCACTTCCATAGTACCTTGTTGATAAATGAGTCGCCTTCGCCAAACCCTGAAAAGCTGAAGAGCTAATGGTTAGCAGCCTAAGACCTAGTTCTGCGAATAAGTCTGTTATGTCATTTTCATTATTCCCTCTCATCTTTACTCCTTTTTTATCTTCACTCTTTTTATGGGGCAGTGTCTGAAAACATCAAGTTACAGTCCTGTAGAACTTGTTCCACTTTAGTTTAGAGATAAGCAGTAGTAGGAAGTTTATAATCCCACAGCAAGACATTTATCTTAGCAAGCATTTATCTTAGCATTTGTCTTTAGCAAGACTATTTATCTCCTTCCTTTGAAATTCACACAAGTTTTCTGTTTAGCAAAGAAATTACTACTACTTTTTGTAACTCACATATGAGCATCTACCACAAATTTTGCTTTATGTGCAATCTGAAGAACACGAGGCTGAAAAACTGAGTCACTAAGACCAAGCTCCAAGTGTAACAGCTATAGCTTAAACTCCAGTTTGCTGGCCAGGTTGGCAACAATGATGTGAGTTAGTTTTGTCTGTGGTTGAACTTCAAGAAGACTCAGAAATTCAGAAGAAATTTACTTCCGTCAGAAGCTGAAAATAACTGGTTAAATATATACGACAAGAGGAGGAATACATCAGTTGCAAACACAGTCTCTCCCCAGATTTTCAATCTGAAATGAAGGAAAGCGAAGAATCTGGAAAACAAATGAAAAAGCTGGTTGCCTGGACTTAAAATGGTGAAATAATATTTCCCTTGGGAAATTCTTGGCCATTCTGCCAGTTTGTAGCAAGCAATCAGCCTCTCAAGATGGTGATGTTTCAACTCTCCTAGCTGAAAACCAATTGCAGAAGGTGACAGAACAATTGCACTGTGGTCTCTGTTTTAGCATTTATGCATACAGCTTGACAAACAGTAATGAGTAGCTCCAGGTTACTATACTGAAAGTATCAGAAATTAATTTCTGAAAGTGGTGGAAAATACTGCTACAAATCTGAAAATGCAAGCTTCGATGTTTGTGAGTCAGATGTTTGTGTTGTCGCAGATGTTCTGCAGAACCTAAGATTTCAAAACTTACCCATCAACCGATGGGTTATAATCGAAATGACAGCACTCTTCCAATGCTCAGTTCCACAGGACCTAGTGTAATCCAGTAAAGGTACCTCATATATAAGTTGTTTTCTCCTAGTGTCAGGCTTGGCTTTTGGAAAGGAGTGCAGAGCAGAGCAGCTAGGTAGGTTGAAGTTCTGAGATTGCTTCAGGAAACAACTTCAGCTGTGACTGCAGGAGTATGTTGAATAATTGGATTTAGCAAGTGTACAGTGCTAACTCACTCTACAAAATGATGGCCAATACAAAGAAATTAGAGCAATTAAAGAAAAGGAGATGCTATCAGAAAAGTTGGCTTAGGTACTAGGATAGGTGAAGTTATGCAGCTCACATATACATACATACAATTCATAAAATAAACTTCCGCTGAACTAAGCAAGGTGCAACGTCTAAGTTCAGTAAACAATGAAATATTTGTAGATAGGGTGAAATGCCGGTGCAGAGAGCCTCTCCTCAAGAAGAACCTGTTTCTCTTAGAACAACGGGTGGTTCTGGTAGATACTCCTTTGAAGTATTTATCAATACTGGGGAAAGCACTGGCATTCAGATAAATGATTGGCTTCAAAATGCTGCTCAGTGTTATGAGATTATAATATAAATAGATCTGTCAGTTGAACTACTTCTGTCGAGATTGAGCTATGACAATGACTGTGACCTTACATCTTGATTTTAATAAGACTTGCACAGAAAACGCTTATCCAGGATATTCTATCCATTCCTAATGGAGATCAGTTCATCTATATGAAAGATTGCATGATCATATGTGATCATATATGACAAAACATGCTGTGCTTGCCTTTTGGAATAGGGAAAGGGAAATGTAGAGCCAATGAACTTTTAAGAGAATGTGCGAACAAACAATTTTTCAACGTGCTTGAAGGAACCAGTTTAAAGTCCATGTACTGACCGGTAGAAGAAACATTGTACTTTAACTGCTACAGCAGTAGGGAATACGCAGAATGGTCTGTGGTTACGAACGCCTTTATAATCTTTAACCTTTCTGGTTAGCTGACTCAAAAACACTATTCAAAATGTTCTCTCATACGGCAGAGACACAGACAGTAGTTACATTCTCAAATGACTACAATGTATTCTAGAATACTTTCCTTGTATTTTAGTTATGTTTCCCTGTTCCTGAAGGAAATAAATTTTGATGTGAATTTGTATTTGTATTACAGTTCCCTTATTTTGATGGAAGAGTTAATTTTTATTTTATATCTCCCAATAACAGGAAGTTGAAAAATTAATGTTGAAAAACAGGAGAATAAGCATAAGTCTAATTTTGCTTCCAAGAGAGACCTGGGAAAACCCTCATTTATTCGGTAACATCGATATGTAGCAAGTGAAAAGCAGGTATTTAGCTTCATTAATTTATTCTAGGAGATAAAAAAAATAAAAAGAAATAAACCAATAATGACTAATACCTATGAGAGTAAGAGAAGATTAGTTATGTGTGGTTCAGGTGTAAATTTAGCTGTTTGGTTGCCTTCAAAGAGGCATCCCACAAACCTTCATTCCATGAGGCTTTGACTCTCTTTCAAGGCCCCATGATAAATTAAGAGAGGGAGAACAGAACTGTATCCTCACACGTCTGCAAACCAGTTCCACATCCAGTAACCTGGGATTTCTCCAATGCAGAAACTGTCTCAGGTAGTGATAGCCTTGGCTGCACTGATCACAACAGCATGGAGTTTGGGATTCTACGACTATGGAGTTCTGGTGTTCTACGATTAATGAGCATGTTAACTAGGGAATTACAATTCCCACTATTTAAAAAACCTGACAGTTTCCAGTAAAGGATAGATGTATCTTCTGCATCTTGAATAAGCTGTTTTGTTTTAAAAGCTGGAATTAGAAGGAAAAATGCACTTCAGAGCTTCTCAAAGAGTCATTCAAGAGCCATTCCTTATTCTTAAGGCACTACAATGAATCAAGTTTTCTATGTAGAGAATTATAGAAAATAATAAAATGACATCTCTTTTAAGAGTTAAAGAGGGCCAACAGAGAGAGCTGAGGGCACCAGATAGCTGTCGGAAGACTTACAGTATAAACAGTGTTCCCCAGGAGCAGGTAATCTGAAGTTTTACCATTGCCAAATACGGTACCTGGAAAAAGAAATAAGTGATAAAAATAAAAACATTTAAACATCCACAATAGCACTATATATATATTTACAATCTTTTTTAAAAAAAAATATATACATACAGAAAAATCTTACTTTTGATACAAAAGAGATGGTAACACTTCCTACAGGGTAACAACAGCAGATTTCAGCTTGAACAGTAGAGTTCTATGACACTGGTAATTTTTACTCCTTTAAAACTTTCAGTGACTTTGGGAATAATGCTAGAAACAGGAGCTTTTTGTAACAGCATATACCAATATGACTAATATTGTATTCAGTAACAACACAGTTAGAGTGATTTTTAACATCAGAGATACACTATCTTAACTTCAGGAAATATGAAATACAGTATCTATAGTGTACATTGATTGTAACATATAAGTAAACAAAAAGCTTAGAGAGTCAGATTTTCACTGTGTCTGGGTATTTTCGGCAGAGAAACTTATCTTTGCTCTTATCCGTATTTCTGAGACTCAGTTTAAGTAAAAATACAAAATATACTCAATTTTAATTCTTGAGATGCTTGTTATTCAGAACATGTTCAAAATTTACCCAACTCAAATCTGTGGATTCACATAAATATACATCCATTTTGCACATACGGATACACACACAGCATTTATGCAAAAAGTCAGTGCCCTAAAGAGATGTGTTTGCCTCTGCTGTGGTTCTTAAGTTCAGAATTCTGAAGCAGTACATTTATGCTTATTCAACAGAACTTACATTATGACTATTGCTGAAGCATGCGATTTTCTGATCCCAGTTCTGTGAAAGTTACTGGCAGATACGGGACAACACAAGACCGAACTATCCAGAGGGAATTCCTCAATCAGAAGTACTGAGCTTGCTAAATTTTTTTACATGTATAGAAATGCTTTTAGCACTCCAGATTGTTCATATACTACAACCAAACCACAACACTTACTCTGCTGTAGATGTTCTAATCACCAGGATACTGCTTTTTAGTGCCATCATATAAAGAGATATCAAATGCTGTGGACGTAGTAAGGAAGGATAAAAGTACAAGACAAAAAAGAAAACAAACCAAAACTCACTAATGCTGAGAGAACATAAGAAAGGATGTTTTTAAAGAGCTGTGTTGGGGAAAGAGAATAATAAAGGTGTTTGGTTGTGTGGTTCTTTAGGAGGGTGTGGATGGGTTTAGAATGACTCTTATTGGGCTGGCCAGAGAAAGCTGACAAGATAAAAATGGTCTGTAGTCGAAAACACTTTTCCACCCTCCTTAGCTAGCATACAGTATATTAAATGCTGCCGATTAAGTATGTTTTCATACTCGTGCAGAGTGTTTTTCCAGCTTTTGTATCACCTTTAGATATGGTTGAAATGAAATTAATTTTAGTTATGAATGGATGAAAAGTGCTCTTATCTCAAAGTTTTCCTGGATCTGTGATGCCAGTTTATTACAGAAAAAAAAAGTTCCATTTATTCATATTCTTGTAAAGACAGCAGGTGAAAGTTCACACAAAAAATTAGAATAAAATTGCTTGCAAATAGTCCTCATTAATCTTGTTGTTCACCCATTCCAAGATGAGGAGCTCATAATGACTGCTGTCTTAGCTCTAGTGATACTGCTTGCGTTCCTGGCACCTCCCTGATCTAACTTTCTCCCTGGACAGACAAGCACACCACAAAGGATTACAAGAGCACTGGAAGCTTGAAAACAAAGCTGAGACCATAGCTCACTTTAAAGGTTATACAAAAATGGAAGAATTCGGTTTATTTACTTGTACATGTAAGTTTGGCTTCTGCCACTTACTGTTATGTTGACAAAGTTGCAGCAGAAGCAGCTTCCGTGCAGATTTATGTCAGTCGCTTTTCATATCCACACGACAGTACGCGGAGTGGAAAAATTCTAGTTTTGTGTTACTTTATAATGATTAGGTCCCAGGAACAAGTTGTGACAAATAATTCTTACAAATCTGTACCTATTCTCTCATCACATATTTCTTAGTAGACTCTACTACAATTCATGCAGTTTGAAATTTTCTGCTTGCAGACAAGAAAGAGGTGGACAAATGACACTACAGAGCAAACAGGAGAAAATGCTCAAAAAAAAAAAAGATAGACTGTGAGCTCTAGGAGATTTTCATAGTCTTCAAGTTTTGATTTTTCAATGTTCCAATAAATAACTGCTCAAATATGCACTCCTATTCTGCATTACCACATAAACTCATTACATATTTCTCCATCATGTAACACATAATCTCTGACATGGACTGGCTACAGCTTTGAATAGGGATTCTTGTTTAGATCTGAGTTATGGTTTTAGAGCATGAATTGACATTTTGAGACCTCTTTCCTCCTAGGCTGTTAAACCTCTCAAACGTAAACCACTGCCACTGAACTCACGTCCAGCGGCCTTTCAGAGAAAACAGGCTGCTACCTACTTCCCTTTATCCATCAGAAGTTGCCAAGGATAAAAGCCTCTGCAAGAAGTTTTCTCCTAATCTTTCTGAGCACAAGCAGCTGTGACTGTCTCACTATCTAGTCTCAACAGTTCCAAAAAGTCCATGAGAATATTTCTGTCCCCCATGCCAGGGCAGACTGCCAGGCTGTACCACGAAAATTAAGGAGACTACTAATTTTATAGAAAAGCTGCAAGGTAGATTCTTTTTTCTTCCCACAAAGTGGAAGGAAAACAAACCCCCACACCTATGACAGCTTCCTCCCCGCCCCCCTCAACTGGAAGCAGCACTCTCAAGTTTCCTCTAATCAACATAGCTTTCCCCCCAACCACCTTGTTTCCTTCTGCAGCTCAGGTGCATATACAACAGCTGAGTTAGAAGTGTGACAGGACTGAGCTGTCCAAGATGTCCCAGTTTCTTCTGCCACAAGCCTAGTCATATAGATGTAAACTAACAGGTTAGTATGCCTTGAAGTAACAGGAGAGAAGGTATACACATCAGCAGTAGATAGATGTAAGAGAAAATACAAAGGACCGTAGTGATTTAGGATCTTGTACTTATTTACCATCATAGCTTATTACGTAAAACCCCAGCATAACTAAACACTAATCTCTTTTTGTCCACCTTGTTTCAGTTTACTTAAAACCTATTTATATAGTTTAATATATCTGTAACATAATAATACTACTTTTAAACAGATTTTAAATAAAACATTTTAAATATGCCGCATCTGCTTTAGTTCTAGAAATGGTATCTTGAAATTTAATGCCACAAAACTGTTAGTATTTATAAAGCTTTCCTAAGAAAAAAGAAGTTATTTAGATATTTTGTACCTTTCAATATTTTTATTTTTCATAATACTTACCATGCTGGAGGGCTTTTAGTGGAAACCAAAACAGAATGAATGAGTGGAAGAGGCCATTTAAACAATGAACCCAGAAAACCTAAAGGAAAACAGAAAATCCATGAGAACCATCCACAATAAACTAGCTCTGTGAACCCTGACCTTTCTTTTTATTTGTGTGTTAGATCCACAAAATGTGTTTCTGTCAGGCCACCGCTGTGAAGTAATATAACTGACAGGCACTTTCTGCCTCTTAGCTCTTCACGGGTCATTTGTTTATTTTTATGTTTTGAAAAAAGTGTGTATTATCTCCTCCTTTTAATTTCAAATCAGAAGAGAAATTAAAATGTATACATATGGGAGTATCATCAGAAAAATTAAGCTAAACCAGACAACTGGAACAACTGCTACATTCTAACTAAGAAAGAAAAAAGGACTCTAGCTTTTATAATTTAAATTTTGTGTAATAAGAAATTTGGATAGTAAAACAATCAAAACCTGAGTTTTACATATACTTACTTATATATGTTCACACACAACGGAATTTTAAAAGGACAAATATTCTCCTTACATACTCCATTCTTGACGTGCACAGCTTTATCATATTAAACTTCCTTGAATGTATTTGCTAAATAATTCAAATTATTTATTTTTCAAATTATTAAAACTTATTTTTAGAAGGCATATTTTACAAATTAACAGAATTGTATTAAGTTTAAGAATAAAAACTGTATTGATGCCTTCCATAACACATTGTATAAAGACATAAAAGGATTTAATCAAAAATATGTAACCCACTTTCTTCAGGACAACAACATGTTTTTTCCTTAAGAATGCTTTTGACAACCATAGCCTTTACGGTAACTAACAGATATGTATTATGACTGTTAGGGTGTTCAAACAACCGAAATTAAGTTGCCTGCCTCACAACATTTTCCACAGTGTCTCGAACTCTTTTGTTAGACTGTACAACTTACTAGGTTGTATGATCCAATTTACACTCCAGTGTAAAACTTTGCACATTTGAACTTGTGCTACTCATTAACCTTTGTCTCTCCTTCTTGCTATGTCATTACCAGAAGTTTTTATTTGACAGAAAGCACAGGTGGATGCAAGAAAAATTAGTTCTACTTTTCCATTTTCCTGACCAATTCTTATTGTCACATGTTAATCCTTTAACCTCTGTCATGACCTCATAACCTTTGATCCCTTTTACCATAACAAACATCTGCATCAACATTCAAGGCAGTAACGTTTCCAAATCTTTAACATATTCAACTCATATAGGTAGGAATTTCATAGTTGGAAAGTTAGTAGGCATTTACTCATAGCAAGTGTTGTATGGGAATAACGACAGAATTTCCAATGAAGTAAAAAATACATCTGTGCAATAATAAAAACACAGACTTACTTAAAAACAGATAAATCCAAAAATTGTAACTCATGACTTACATTATTTATTAAAACTATCACAACGCAGATGTATCTGTATTAGTGGACTATGAAAAGCCTGGTATTTGTAAGCACTCATGGTGAGACAAGAAACTGTTTTCCCTAGTTTCCTTAAAATTTTCGGGTTTGGTTTTGTGGGTGAAAGGAT
This sequence comes from Buceros rhinoceros silvestris, assembly GCF_000710305.1. Classification (NCBI taxonomy): domain Eukaryota; kingdom Metazoa; phylum Chordata; class Aves; order Bucerotiformes; family Bucerotidae; genus Buceros; species Buceros rhinoceros. Next base: position 38,161 of record NW_010402052.1, read on the forward strand.
GAAGTGAGGAAGAAGGAGAAAAATCTCATGCTTCAGTGAACAAAGAAAGATAGTTGAGATAAATAATTCTGTATGGGTAGAGGTACTCCAGTTCTACAGCACAAGTGGCACAGATAGGAGAGCTCTGCACATCTACCACATAGCAGCACACGTAGGCATTGTTAATTCAATGACAGATTAAAAATGTTCCCAAGTTCAACACACAATGACATTACTCAGAATGTCTGAGTTTTACTACTTCTTGTGCTAGTCTCTCCAAGAGTCTCTCCCATTTCCTACCAAAAGTAGCCTCACATTCCTTCTGATCCACCCTGACATATTCTTAACTGTTTCCAAGTATTTTTCCCCAAAACTCAAAATTAAAACATAAATCCACAACTCCAAATTGACACAGAATCCTCCAAGTACCTCCCTCTACAAATCTAATGACAGTTCTTATTGTCCTCTGCAGCACTTCTCCGCAGGCTTCAGTAATCCATTTCCATATAACAGTACAAATACATACACACTAGCAACGGAGAGGTCTAATCACTTCTGCCTATAGAAGACAGCTTTATTACTAGCAGAGAAAAAAGAATTTGGGCTGAAAAAAATAAAATGCTTGCTGTCCATTTCCATACTTGCTAAAAATGAATATGATTTACACCATTCAGAGACAACTGAACTGGGAAAAAAAAACACCTTCCGTTTTTAATTGAGCAGCACAGAATGAAAAGGGTAATTATACAGAATTCATCTTAATTTCTGCTTTAATTATATTTGACTTTTTTATCTACCTTAGTATTAAAGTCCAGTGCATTTTGGGAAGTCTTGTATAACTCTGGATACTTCAGCATGTTTTCTTTTCGACAGGATCTCTCAAATATCCCAAGAGTTAGTGGAGGCATTGCTGTAAACATCTAGTAGATAGATTAAAACACAAACAAACAAAAAGCATATTGCAAAACTCTGGAGGTGAGGATTTGCTTTAAGATTGCTTACTTGAGAAACTTTCATGATTATGACTGAAAATAACTGAAAGCACATAAATCATCTTACCACATTGTAGAGACCTATACACCATCTTTCGAAAAGAATTTGTCCAGAAAAGCCATTGACAAAAGCAAACCAGATCTGAAAAAAAGAACGGTGTATTACTCAAATGTCCTGCAAGGTATGATTAACAGACTTCTTTTTCCTCAGTTTCACAAAAAGGGGTATCCCTAGAACACATTTACATATAGTTGAGGATGTTATGGTTTAATCATATATATATATAAAAAATAAAACCAACATGTGTTCAGAATAGATAATGGGAAATCTAGTCAAATACATGAGCAATTCCATCTAAATACAAAAACATTTCAAGGAGGTATCTGTTTTCGGATGGAATTTAATGCTTTTTAGTTATTTAACAGTGATTTAGCTCATTGTATTTGTATTGTACATAATTCTTAATTTAATAAAAATTCTGAGACGTATCAGAGGAAAAAGAAAATCACAGGCAACACCTACAGATTAGACGTAGTCATCTACTAATCATTAGCAAAACTAAGTAGTAGAATTCATATTGTAAACTATAGTCTGGAACTGAAAATTGTACCAATATTCTTTCTCAAACATGAGACTCATGAACATGAGGCTTTAGCAGAGCACTACATCAACTACAATTACTTAGTTAACAAGCACTAACTCAGCTATTGAGTATTTTAGAGGCACAGTTGGAAACCTCTCTCACTGCATTAAGTTTTATGACGTGTTGCTAAAAGGTTAAAAGAAATCAAATTTAATTTGGAAGTCATGGCCACCCATTTTCTTACATTTTTCAGTATAGCATGCAGCATGACTGCTTTCTTCTATTTCTTACTTCACACTTATATTAGTTCAATGACAAAGTGGAGAAAAAGCATTTATGAATCTTTATTAACAAGCTACACTGAAACTATATTGCCTACAACAAACATAAGCTATACGGTGACAGAAGCTAGGATCATCTAAACATTCTACTTAATTTAAGACTCACGTTTTTCAAGTGAATGTTTAGAAGATGCTTTGCAGACTTTGCTCACATTTCATTTGACTATTATGGAAGCACGAATTGCTATAATCAGTATGTATGTTTATCAGCACGCACCCAGACTGGCCTCCAGGTGACCAGATTCTAATAACAAGCTCATAGTCTTTTATCATGTTATGGAATACAGGAGATAAAATCTAGCTAAAATTGTTATTTCTTCAACCAATAAATTAAAAGAAAATAGATTTTTTTTGGAGGCAAATTATTGGAATAAGAATGCATACAAAATCATGAACACTGGAGGCTGCAATACAGAGATATAAAAAACACTTCCGATGCTAAGTGTATATAAGTCTTACAATGCTCATTTTCTTTACTCTGACTGACTTAACAGTAACAAGCACTTATTTTCTTTCAGTCTATTCACTGAAAAGACAATAGAATTACTTTACGCCTGTTATTTCTATAAGCTCATGTGTATTTTGATATTTGAAATAGTTATTGTGATTTAACTGTGATGAATTTAAAAGACACTTGTTAGCAGCGTCTTGTCAGTAGTTGAGTATGAGGGAATGAGATGAGTGCATAATCAGTTATTCACTATTGAACAATTAATTATGCACTCAACATCAACACAACTTTTGGATGCTTTATAACTAGGCTAAATGCGTGAACCTAATCCACAATCTCATTACCACTGCTGCATACAAGTTCTGCTCCTCAACTGACTTCTCTCTTTTCAACTTTCTAATTATACACAGTCCCTACATTCTTCTTTTACTGCCAGCTTAGGAAGACAGCTAGGAAGACCACTCTTGAGAGAGGAGTGAAGGACAGATAATACTACGTGACTGACCCCTCAATTTTTTTTCCTTGTTTGTATCAAATACTGGAGTAAATTTTAGAATTCTTAATTTGAAAAGGTTTAGGGTGGTGGAAAAGGACAGTTCTACTACAAAATACGTGACTCAGTAGTTGGGCACATGTACACTTACGTGTATATGTATGTATACATAAAAATATGTGCACTTTTTAAAGGGTACATCTCATTGCTGGTAATTTCAGACAGCGTTTATAAAACTATGACTCTCTAGGAAGAAAATAAAATGGACCACAAGCAGACATACATGTGACCCTTCATAATCAAGGACTATATGTGAAAACCATTAACTTTGAGGTGATCTATGTAACAGTGAAAATGTTATAAAATTTTAATTATTAAATTTTAATTAAAAGAGAGGGTAAATACATGTATTGAATCTATTTCACATATTCACTTATATCAACAGTAAGTGATGCTAAGCAACACTTGAAAATGTTTTAGAGTGACTGTTCTAAAGAAATACAAGAATTTGATAAAATTTCCATTTACAATGAATGTCATATATGAAATCACTACCAAGCCTCTCAGAAATGCTCCGAAATTTTTATTCCTTAAAACCCCTGATGCTTTCATCTTGTACAGAGTTTAAGCTACAATTTTCAAGTTATTTGAATTCTGAAAACTACAGTTTTACTGCAGAATTGCAATGAAATCCTTTAAGTTATAATAGTAACTTCCTGAAATGTCAGCATTTACTTTCTTGCAAAGAAAGCATGCAAGTTACAGGCATTTCAGTTTACTGTAATATGGATCTCGAACAAATCTTGGTCAGAACTCTAGACGCAAGCCAAGAAGTAGCGAAATTTGGGACCATCTTTGGGTTCTAAAGTTCTTGCTGAATCTATCAAAAAAAAAAAAAAGAATGACAGACTAGGAGAAGAAATCTCTTAGTGTGGCTAAAAACAATGCCCTCTCTACTAGTAAACACTACTATTTGGAGGAATACTAGTTATACTACTTTAAGAGACAGAGTATCTTCAATATCTAAGCAAAACCATGGATTTTCTATTGTTCACAAGATAGTATTTGAGCATTCACATTAAGAACACCTGCGGCTCAAAAATAATTAGCAAATCGGATGGGGGTTGTGGTTGTGTGGGAAGCAGCAAGAATAAACAAAGCTCTCCTCTCAATCTGTAAGAGGGGAAGAAAGTATGTCACCTGCGTACTCTTAACCGTACATGAAAACATCGCTACAGATCTTACTGCAGTATTAATAGTGATAGTCACAAGAAACTCAGTTTCTTGCTTCACAGAGGGGACATTTATTTATAGACAAGTGAGTTCCATTATGATGGAAAATGAAGGCAGCTGCACCTGCAAAGTAAGTTTTTACAACATGTTGTACACGATATAATTCAGGAGCAGATTCAGTCTCTTCTCTCCTAGGAGGTAGGTCTTCCTCTAACAGCTCAAATTACTAATCCATCACCTCTATACAGGACAGGAGACTCCTTGAGAAGTAATTTAGACTACATAAGTGAGGGAGAAGTGGAAGTTCAGATCACTTTATAGTTCAATTGCTACATAATTTCCATTGAAAATGGAAGATTTAGGTTCATAGCCCATCTAAAATGAGATAGGGCTCAATGCAGATCCCTCTATTTCTAAGTTTTCAAACCACATAAAGCAAAAAAGTGGGCAGGAAACAACCACTTTCTGCTGTCCATGTTTTAAACTGACCTTGGTGAGGTCTGCATACATTAAGTATGCCATGTCATACTGAACAACAGCAGCTGAACTCTACAGCTCAGCAGCAGTGCGAGTATAGGCAGAAAGCCTGCTCATGTTTGGGGTTATGCAAGATATGGTTCTCAGCATGACCACAGGCATTTGTCTGACGTGTCAGGCAAAGGACACTGGGAACTAAAATCAGTTATGGACACGAGCAGCAGAAAGGGTGCAATACCGCAGTAGGATGAAAAGGGCTTGTGGGAAAAATAATTAAAAAATAGCTAACCTCATCTAAAGTTTATGGAACAAAAAAAAGAGGCCACTACAGCTCTAATCACTTAGAATAATGGAATTGTTTATGTAATATCACTTAATTTGTTACAAATGACCGTGTTTAAGGACCTGTGACTGAATTTCAAATCTGAACTTCACACATCTGTTTTTTGTGTCCTGTTTTTTTCACTCTTCTTTAATTTTCCCCTACATGAAATATGAATGACCTATGCAGATTTTAAAAAATTTCTTCTTTTTTTTTTAAATTGTAAACCATTTTTATTTAACATAAACCAGTTATTTTAGGTTATTACTAGTCACTACTAGCTAGCAGAACAAAAAGCAGGAATAGGAAAATTTTGTCCATCCCGTGTCGAAGTGGGATTTGTGCAACTTCACAATATAAGTAGTTTTACAAAAAAGGATAAGTAGTAATGGTAATTATAAAATCAAAACCAAACCACAAAGGAGTTCTCAATCACTAGATCAATCTCAAACCCAACCATCACTATAAGTGAATTATTATAAGATAACTCAAAGTAAATGTAAGACTCTGCATAGGCTTGTCCTATGTGAGCGTGAGGCTTAATAATGCACATTAGCAGTCTACTAGAAATTCAAAGTTTTCACTTGCAATTTAGAATGTTCCTTCAGAATATAACCTCTAAAGTTACTGGGACTAGTCCCATAGAAAAGATGAGGCCCATGTTTCAATATCTATTGCTTTGAGACACAGACCAAAACATGTTATTACAGATCACTTGTAATTTCTTATGAATAGGAGTTTAAATGTCAATAAACACTATTCAGTGTGCAGGAGTATTATTAGAGACCATTACCATTTTCTGAACCAAGAAACCAATGGCACTTATTTCGTATCACCCCACAAATCCCTAGGAAAAAGGCTGTATTTTAGATTAAATTGAATTTATTATATTACTTGTCTGAGTAGTACTGAGCAGACACTTAAAAATATAATATGTATCTATGAAGTAAAGGTAGGTATTTGTAGTTATTGTCAGCTAATAAAAGGACACTGTTTAAAGCAACTTCCAGACATGCCTTTCATAGTATTATTTTCTAAACTCCAAGACAGAGGAGGCGTGGCCACAAAAGCTTCACAGGCGTTTTCCTGAGGTAGCATTTCTGCATATTAAGCAGCAGCTTACAAACACTCATTGAGCTCTCTGCTCCCACGCCTGATCTGTACAAAAAATTGAAAAGAGAGATTCAAGACTGGCAGTTGTCCTTTCTAGAGACATTCAATGATGAATTTCTGCCCATTCACTTGCAGTATTGACATAAGCTATTAACATCTGTCAAAGTTTTCTGAGCTGACAAATGCTGGCTATATAGGAATTCGAGTAGAAGTCATCTTGTCTTCCAGAGAAGGTGTATATGGTGAAATGCTTGTATACATTATATGTAAAGGGTCATAAACCATATAAAAATGATCTCTTTGCCCTTTCATTCACTCAAGAGGCAGACTACCTCTTCCAGTCTTTTGTATTTTTAGACCATGATCTCTGTACTTTGCATTTAACTTTCTTTCTCAATGAATGCAAACAGTAGAGATATTTACATTTCATTTAAGTTATAAATTTACAACATGTTTGCAGGTGATAATGACAGAACATTAAGATAAACAAGGTAGTATGTTCTAAAGCCCAACATTCTATGTTTTCTATAAATGCAAAGCATACATTAAAACTGTTTCTTCAAATACTTCAAGACCTACAGCTAATCAGTACTTCTGCAAGTCTGTGACCATTTAATCAGATATTCAGTAACTGTTAACTTCAATTTAAAAATACAGAAGACTGACCTATAAAACCAATTTTATGATCAAGCTTTCCAACAATTTTTTTTCCACGTTTTAAACCTAAAGCATCATTATGAATATAAATTTTGAATCAGGTATAAACATAATTACTAGATACATATTTGGTTATAAAAAAGCAACCAGCTGCTGAAAGAAAAAGAACAGTAAATGAAGGTGGGAGAATAAAAAATTAAAAATCCTTTTAAAAATAGGTTCAAAATTTGAAGGTTGCCATGTGCTCATGAAGGTCACAGAAACTATAGGTATGCGTGCTATCTTAACCATACCTACCAATAACCATACATTTATTACAACATGGTCCTATCACATTACTGTATTTTTCAAGAGACTCCAGTCTCTTTAAAATAACAGGTCAGAAGACTAGCTCAGCTACATTCAGGAAAGTACCCCTGTTCACCAACTAGAGCCTGAGGAGGGATGGTTACCTCATCAACAAGTGAAAGGTATGCAACAGTGTAACTAAACATATATGTAAAAACCTGAAGTCCTGATCTGAACAGCAACAGCTCTGCAGTTCAACAGTGTCCTGAAAAAGGGCTTCGGACTGTGAACGGGACAGTTACTGACACCAGCTCAGAGTTTAAGCACATACATCCCTTCATAAATTTAAGGCTACTTTTAACTGTATTCCTTAAATACTGTAACGATGTCATAAATACTGTGTTTTAGTAAGCTAGCAGTATTATGCAATACAAACATTCAGTACTAACATTTAGAATTTAAGACATTTGAGTGTTTTAAAGTAAAAAAAAAATCACTCATACTAATCACTATTAAAAAGCAAGATTCAGTACTAATATTTATCAACAGTTGAAATGTTTCTTCAAAATCATATATAATAATCAAAAACTCAAAATAAAGCTTTTACTTTCAAGAAGTAACAGTGACTGTACTGTAAAATTACCTCAATAATATAAAGGACTATATTCTTGTAGAAACAATACAAGATGCATTTAGCTACTCTGTTGTAATTCCAGGCTCCATGAACCAACAGCAAGTTCTTCAAATACTTGAACTGCAAAAAATGAAAAATGAACAAACATATGATCAGAACACGCATACACCAATATTAATCTGGTATTAAACTGCTTTACTGTAGTATTCTGCAGTGTAATGACTTACCTGAGCAATTGAATAGTCTGAAGAATTAGCAGCCTGTAGACCTTCATTCCCACTAATGCCAACACCAACGTGCGCTGTTTGTATCATACTAACGTCATTCGCTCCATCACCAATTGCTAGAGTTACTACCTTAACTTGTTTTTTAACCATTTCTACAACTTCAGATTTTTGAAGTGGTGATACTCTAAGGGGTAACAGAAAGAAAAAGGTTTAATACAAGACTTTCAAACAAACGTACTTTCAAAACATACTTTTATTCTGTGAAAAGATAATAAAACCAGGCCAACTAACATCCTGGTCAGCGACTGCCTTTTAGGCTATATGCTAAAAGCACAGTCCCAGCAAAATTCATAGAAAACACAGATTTGTTCAAGTAAAGACTAACATGACTAGAGACATAGGTCAAACAGCAGTGGGCCAATAAAACAGAATAAAGGAAGAATCCCCAATACTGCCACTTAAAACAATTGCAGATTTTGGCATATTCTGTTGTTATGATTTTTATTTTCCTCTCTGTTTAAATATGTATTTTATAAACAAACAACAGGATATTTAAGACAGATGTTAAAGCAAACACGAACAAACGGAGTGGACTGCAACTACATTAACATAGCCCACACTGCTAAATTAGAGGAAACAATTTTGAATGTTGACTCTTGAACTGCCACTGCCACCTTTTTTAACTACTAGTAACTGCTCCAATTATCTGTCATTAAGAAAATGCTGAGGGGACAAATTATTCCAGGGATGACTCGGAAGCTCCGCTGACAAAACTGTATCAGGTTTGGCACCATCCATCATTGTGTGTTCACACGTGTACCTTCCACTTCACGTTGTGAAAGTTCTACCCCGCATGCTGAAATTCTGCATGCTGAAATTCTGCATGCTGAAATTCAGTCCTTGTAATATTTCAGACATCATAACTGAAAATAACATACAGAAATTATGTGCTAGGGCTGGTATGTTCCACAGGGTGTGGAAGGGAAGGAGAAAACCCTAAGCAGCATGGCATTCCACTTGAGCTTCCTGGCACTGGAGTCAAGGATCAAACCTTGCCCTTCTTGTTTTATGGTACAAACAGAAAAAAGAAATGCAAAGAGCTCTGTGTGTGTGTCTGTCTCCCGCACCACTGCTGTTCACTGCTTCCTGCAAAGAGAGTAATTCTGGTACCAAAGCATGATTCGTGCTCTGGAGCTGAGCACGTGCAGCTGGTGCAGAACCACCCTTTCCTCATCTATCTTTCCAGCTTTCCAGACAAACTCATTCTAGATGCTTCCATGCAAAAATTAGCCATGGAAAAGAAGCAGGACTTGCCACTGCATATATACTGACATCAAAAACTGGGGTAAACCACATATTTATAATTCATTTCCTACAAATCTTCTAAATGCATGCTAGTGGGTAATAATTAAATAACAGCTAATAAAAATTGCATGCTAATGGCAATAACCCCTCTAGTACCATAAGCCTCTGGAGCTTTGCTGTTTGGACTGTGCAAGATTCACCCTGCAGTGACAAAATTTCAGGGTTAAGAATTATATAGGGATGTTTTTAAACAGACTCAACTCTTCAAGGTCAAAAAGAAAAAAAAAACCAAACCACAGAAATATACAAGAATTTAAGAATACAAGTTTGGGGTTTTGGCTGCAAAGCAAATAAAAAAAAGTTTCAACAACTAGATGAAACCTCAACATTAGATGGATTACAGACTTCCCAGTAAGGGGTACTAAAGGTGGCTGCCTTTCTTTCC